>NC_044195.1:10938731-11238731 GCF_900880675.1 Sparus aurata | reverse complement strand
CTGTGAGCAGACTTTCAGCCTGATGAATCTTAATAAGTCCAAACTGAGAAATGCTTTGTCTGACTCTCACCTACATGACATTCTCACTTTGTCAGTCAGCTGGGGCCTGATATTGAGAGACTTTCAAAAACCAAGGACAGGCTTCATGTCTCCCACTGATAGGCCTGCTTCAGGCACAGAATGTGTAGGCCTATGCCTCCAATGTGTCACCTTGGAGTACGTTCTGCTCTGTATGATTAATGTTTCAACTTCCAGTAAGTACTGTACACTGATTTTAAAATTATTGTTCAGACCAGTTAAGAATGTATTTTGGTCCCATGGGGGGATGTTTTGTTCCATGTTATTTGCCTATTACACTAAATGTCTTTAAGTAAGTACTGTACACTGATTTCTAGAAAACCCTCTCAAGCTGTCTCAAGCTGTCCAATTCTACTACTATTCCTGACTTAAATGTAGAATGTATTTTGGTCCCATGGGGGCATGTTTTGTTCCATTTTTGTTACTGAAATTATATTGCACTAAATGTCTTTGATGTGAAGATATAGGCCCCAGGCCTAGTAATGTTCTATGTCTGTCTTCAAATATTTCATAGTGCTTCAATTATTTTTCTAATTTAAAGAAGCCATGTGGATGTTCAGTAATTGTATGAACAGAAATGCACAATAAACTGTCATTAATTTTTCAAAATTACTTTGTAATGCTGTTTATTTTGCACACGTATGCTATATATACCCATATTTAACTTAATGTACTGCAAAATTTACATTTTGGCCCATGACCTTCCCCCCAGATTCAATTTTGGAATTTTGGAATTTGGGCACCCCTGCTCTACAGCCACCGCTTTGTTGTTTTCGTCCTAGTTCAGACAACAAGGGTCAAATCCATCAGTCTAGTCACATATATGATGATGAAAAAAACAGCAATGTTTGTAATAATAAAAGCTACGTTCCTTGTACTTCTTCGTCACTCTCATAGCTCTTGTCGCCCTCACAGCTCTCTTCACTCTCATAGGTTTCGCCGTGTGCCTCGCAGTTATCATGGAGAAATTCCACATATACAGGGTTGGAGCAGCAATTTTAAATGTGGGGTGGTTCTAGGGGTAGCACATGAGCACCGCAACCACCTTTGGCCCGTTACAGTCTCCAAAACTAATGCAAATCATTTCTAGATTTTCTTCACTAGAATATTCAAAATGTACATTGTAGCACAATGCTCTTTAACCCAAGATATTATATATTCACAAGCAATGAAATTCCATGGTATTAAGCAATTAATTTATATCTTTTATTAAAGAACAAGTGTCAGTGAAATTTGCAAGAACACTGTGTTCCCTCCCTCTTATGTTCTCTCTCTTTTGTGTTCTCGCTCTTCTATTGTGTTCTCTCTCTTCTCTTGTGTTCTCTCTCTTCTATTGTGTTCTCTTCCTCTTCTGTTATCTCCCTCTCCTCTTATGTTCTCCCCTTCTTCTTCTCGTGTTCTCTCTCTTCTCTTCTGTTATCTCCCTCTCCTCTCATGTTCTCCCCTTCTTCTTCTCTTGTGTTCTCCCCCTTTTCTCTTGTGTTCTCTCCTTCTTTCACTGCCCAAATTACATACATCTACTCAAAACATCCAAAGGTGCTCTTCCTGCTGTCTCTACATTCAACAAATTCTTTGTCAGTTACTTTCCTTTTCAGCATGTCAAGCTTTTCCTTGTGAATATGGCACACAGCCACACTGTTCAGGCGTGTTTGTGTCATGGTACTCCTGAGCCATGTCTTCAGCCTCCGGAGCCCACTGAACGCTCTCTCTGCTTCAGCTGATGACACCGGGACAACAATAAGCAGTCTCACAAGTGTTTCAACTTGATCAAAAAGGCCATAGACCTCTGGAGACATCCCCTGAAGAACAACATCACTGCTGGACTGGAACTTGTACTTGGTTCTGAACATTGCAAGTTGTATCTTCAGGCTTTCTGGGTTCAGCTCTGGGTACTTTTTCACAGCATCATGGTTCTCTCCAGTTAAGAGGACTTGCTCCAAATTTCTGATCATTCTCATTCCTTTCTGCTTAAATCATTCTCTAATCTGGACATCCACCACATCAAGGACATTGTAGTACTGTGTTCTGAAGTACTCAGAGGGGGTTGCATGCACATGTGCAGGAGCAGAGCCGGTAAAGCGCTGAGGTGGGGTGACGTGGAGATGCAGTTGGTGTTAGAGCAGGCGTTTCACACATCTGTGATGCTTTGCTGTGAACAGTTTGAAAACTGTCTGGGTTTCTTTTTTTTGCAAATGTTTCTTTCACACTGTCGCCTGAGCCCTGCCTGCTGCATCTGAATGACCTGTTGCCATCTCACTCAAAGCATGCAATACATGCTCATATTGGTTTAAAACGGCATGTATGGCACTTGTGCGAACTGTCCATCTTGTGGGACAAAGAGGTCTTATAGCCTGCTGTGGCCTATCCTCAGTTTTTGCGATTCCCTTGAAGATATCCTTCAGCTTTCCCGGCTGGCCCAAATAAACCCATTCCATGGAGTTACGAATAACAGCTGAGGCAGTACAGGCTTGCTGGGTGATAAGGTTCATGCAGTGTGCAGCGCAGTGCACATTTGGAGCAAGCGGTTGCTCTCTCTCATGGCCAGTGCCCCTGAATATTTACCAGCCATGTTTGCTACTCCATTGTACGCTTGGCCACGTAAGCTAGTGATGGGCAAACTGAGGCGAAGCAACACATCCTTCACCACCTTTGCCAAATTTTTTCTAGTGGTCAATGAAACCTCATACAGGCCAATAAAGTCCTCATGCACAACCAAATCATGGTCAACATACCTTAAGCATAATGTCTGTTGCTCTTTTCCTGATGATCCATCATTATGGAGAACTGCAAGTGCAGACTTGATCGAATCTTGTCAGAAATCTCCCTAACTATGGAGGTGCTGATCAAGTTAAGGAACTCATTTTGAAGGGTTCCTGTTGTGTAAACATCCTTTTTACTTGCCAACCACCTGGAAAGGCATGGGTCTCCTCTGCTTTACACTTAAGTAGTTGATCAAGATTTCCCCCACTTGAATCATGGCCCCTGAGAGCTAAACTCTGTCTTGCCAACAACTGCACAGCACCAATGATTTTTAAGAGGCATGCCCTTGCTTCCTCTTGTTTTAATGCAGACACACTAGCCAGCTGACAGTAAACTGATCTATCCTCATACAGATAGGCAGTGATGACCATCTTGTGACAAACAGACTTTTCATGTTTACTGAATCGCTCAGTGGCCTTCCTCCAGTTCTTGAAGCCTGCTGAAATAAATGCAGGTTTTGCATTCTTTGCCAGTGGTGAGGTATCTTTGTGAAATGCTTTACAACAGTAAAAACACAGAACACCTTCAACACCAGGACTGAAATGGAGCCATGAGAATCCTTTGTACCACTGAGTTTGGAAGGTAAGGACATGTTTTCCCACTGACTGCTTAACAGTTAATATTGATTCTGGTTGATTAGGTTTAGTTGCCAAGACCTCAGTGACCTGCGCCATATTTTCCTCATCCTCACCATCTCCCTCTTCTTCTATGGTGCCCACAATGTCTCCTTCCTCTCCATCTTCTTGTGTGTTCTCCCCATCCCCTTGTCTTCTGTTCTTTCCCTCTCCTCTTGTGTTATCGCCATCTCCTTGTCTTCTGCTCTATACCTCTTCTCCTGTCTCATGTCCCTCTCCTTCTCTCATGTTCTCCCCCTCTTTTCTTGTTCTCTCTCCCTTTTCTCTAGTGTTCTCTCCCTCTTCATTTCTGTTCTCTCTAACTTTTCTCCTGTTCTCTCCCCTGTCTTCTCCATGCTCTCCTTTGTCCTGACTCCTGGACTTCCCTTCCTCATAAACATTTTACATAAAGAACTCAATGTTAATATTCCTGAACATGAAAGTGTTGAAGTATTTTATGTAAACTTAGAACAATTTTGATTAGGAAACAAAGCTTACTTTTGTTGTTCTTTTATCTGCTTTTTATTAATTATTATATATATATTTTTTTCTGTTTCTCTCCTGTCACATAACTCCACTTACATGACAACTTGACTTGAAAAAGCTGCTGCCTCTTCCCTTTTGGCATTCCTACCAAAAAGAATAACGATAACGTTGAATAATATCAAAATCAATGGATGTCTCTAGGAAATCTGTCAGTTATCATTAACTTTACCTGGCTTGCATTAACTTTGTTTGCCACCTGGCTTGCTTAATACTAGCTGACATGCCACAAAGCAAGACATAGTTTAGTTATTTACAGACAAAATTCTACATTATTAACCAGTTAAACATCCGTTTCATACCTCTGCTCTGTTGGCTGTCTGCGGCAGAGTTAAGGCAGCTCCACTAGCATGTAATTGATTACTTTCCCGGGCTGCCAGGACTAGTGGGTTTGGTCAAATGGCTGTGATTGGCTTGATGGCTGTCAATCACTCTAACTTGACCAACGGGTTTTCAAATATGGGGGAGCTACTCAGCGTACTGAGGTGCGCTCCATTTCAGTACGCTGGTACACTGCGAGGGCGGGCAAACGGTTTAATACCTTTAGAAAAACTGGGTGGTGGGGGGATGAAATCACTTTGTTGTAAAAGTGGGACTGATCAAACACGCCCATCCCCCACGGGTGCGACGCCACTGCACATATGTCTAAAAGAAGGTTCAAAGTGTTTGTATTAATGTTCCTCTAAATCAGTGGTTCCCAACCTTTTTTCCTTGAAGCCCCCCTTGCCTGTGTCGAAGACAAGCCAGGCCCCCCCCGACCCCAACCCGCATACACTGAAAGAATAAAGTGATTAATTACAAACTTTTATTTGCAAAAATAAACAACAGTTGTAGGTTTTTGCTCTTATTCTCCTTGTTTTACAATGTATATAGATACATTTCTTCCTTTTTGGTGTCATCAGGTGTATCACACACAAACACACACACAGTTTACCTACCTACCTGCCTACCTCATAGGGGTGTTGCTGATAAATAGCTTAATGAATTTAAATGTGGACCAAATATACATTCAATTTTGGATTATAAAGACTTTTGATTATCCAGTTGGGTGTGGTATTGGGGTTTATACATTTAATGTGCACAAATATAATTTTGGTAACCTCACAACCTCAGAGCAGACAAAGTTGTGCGCCCCCTCTGCGATCTCTGGCGCCCCCCTAGGGGGGGCCCGGACCCCAGGTTGGGAACCACTGCTCTAAATCACTCTGAACGTTTAACTGTTCAATATTGGGAAATGGTGTTAGAGCAGGTGTTTCACTTAAGTAATTCAGTAATTCAACTTAAAAAGGAGCTTTGGATTCCTGGTGATGTTGATCCCAAGATACACAAAGTACTCAGTGGAAACTTTAAATGGTAAACTGTTTAGAGTCGAGCCCATTAGACAGAAGCATAAACAAACTTTTTTTTCCCAATTTATGGTAAAATCAGAGAGCTGTCCAAAATTCTTTATAAGTCTTAAAAGGGGACTGAGAGACAACCTAACGTCTGACAAAGTCAAGATCACATCATCTGCGTACAAACTTGCGGCTATCAGATGTGCCACCCCCAATGCCAGCAATCTGAGGACAGGATCTAATGAAAATAGCCAGGGGTTCCAAAGTGAGCGCGAATCTGGGATAAGGCCCGTCTGATCGGGGTGGAATAACATTAATCGGTTAGTCATAACTTTTGCAAAAATCTTTTGGTCGCTGTATAGCAGGCTTGAAGGGCAATAAGCTGCAACATTAGTGCTGTCCCTATCTTTTTTCATGATCGCAAATATGCAAATCATATAAACTGTTAGGAAATATTCAATTTTTCACAGAGCAATTTATCATCTGAAGAAGAAGAGGGCCAATTACATCTTTGTTTTTTATAGAATTCCATTCCAAGGCTATCAGGTCCACAAGCTTTACGGTTGGGAAAGGAGCGAATGTGCCGTTTTTATTTCCTCTAGTGTGAAATCAGAATCATATTCTAGCTTAGCGGCTTCACTAAGAGCTGGAATGTTCAATGAATTGAGAAAATCATCAAGGTCGGAGTCAGTGGGCTTAGATTTGGAGGTATACAACTGACTGAAAAAGTAAAAAAATCTGTTGTCTATCAGTTATCCAGTGGGAGAGAAATTTTATGTATTGCCCTGTCAGCCTGTATGCCTTTTAACTGTCTGGCAAGTAATTTGTCAGGCTTATCCCCAAGCTCGAAGTGCTTTTGCTTAAGTTCAGGTAACGGATATAGTTTCCAACCTGTTCAACCTGTTCTCCCAGCATCTGATTATACTCGGATTTTATCTTCAGGATGGTGCTATGGGTGTCTTCATCGTTTGTCTTGCAATAAGTGTCCTCCAATGCCGCAAATTCGGTGTCAATAACTGCAGGACGCCTCAGCCTGGACCTTTTAGTGGATGATTGACATGAGATGATGTGACCCCGCAGTACCAACTTAAACGACTCCCATAAAACTGAGTCAGAGACTGCCCCATTATCGTGAGTGAGCAGAAAATCTGAAATTTTAGCAAAAATATAATCATGAAATGCTTTGTCTGTATTTAGGGAGGGATTGAATTTCCAATTGTATGAAGGTGTTTGGAGGTTAAAATGAATTTGAACTGAAAGAGGAGCATGATCGGCCACTAAAATACTATGATATGTTGAACTAAGCGTGTGCGAGGTTAGTTTAGAGTCTACTAAGAAGTGGTCGATTCTGGTGAAGGTACCATCTACGGTCTATAGATTGTCTCTCAATCATTGAGAACTTGCACAGATTTCAACGATGGGCCAGCTTTGTTGGAAGACCTGTCCAACTGAGGGTCGAAATAGCAGTTAAAGTCGCCCCCGATGATTGTGTTATGAGTATTATATTCTGCAACAAGATTAAGGACTACAGAAAAAATCAGGACAATCAAAATTGGGGGCATAGATGTTTAAAAGACCTAATGGGAAGGAATTGATTGCACCAGTGACAAGGACATATCTCCTACTTGGGTCTGTTGTTATGGAGTTGAATACAAACGGGATAGTTTTGCAAACAACGATGGCAACCCACCTTGCCTTAGAAGAGAAAATAGATTGTTACACTTGCGACACCCATAATGATGATGGAAAGCTTTAACTGTCATGTTTTGTCAGCCAGTGAGTTGGAAAACCGTTCAGCATCTGCTGGTGAGTCGAAGATTTTCACTGTGTTGTTGTGGACAACTTGGAGCTTGGCAGGAAAACACAGGGAGCACTTAGCGCCGGCATCCATGAACCTCTTCCTCACGGTGTTGAAGGAAGGATGATACCTCAGCCGTGTACTCGGGGAATATTGAGACCCTCTCACCGTGGTACTGTAGCGGGGCTTGTTGGCGGCTGAGCCAGAGGATACTGACCAGGTCACTGTTGTTGTGGACTCTTGCAATGATGATCATTAGCAAGTGGCTTGGGTGAAGTAAAAGATGTGGGATCCAAATCAAGCTGAAGAGAATTTCTTCTCCAGTTTTCCTAGCTGCTCTCCACTCTAGAGATGATGTCACGCATGCTAGCTCATGCAATACACAAGAATTCTTACAGAATATATATTTAAAGTTAACAACAACTACCAAAATGGACAAGGATGCTCATATTTCTAACATTTATTGAGAAATGTTTATTCCTGACACGTTACATGGATGTGGTACAGTGTGTATGAATCATATTCGTTGTAACCAGTGTTGGGGAGTAACGAATTACATGTAACGACGTTACGTAATTTAATTACAAAATGTACGTAATTGTAATCCGTTACATTACTGGGAGAAAATATGTAATTAAATTACAGTTGCTTTTGGAAATTTCAATGATTACAACTTAAGTTACATTTGAAAAATCACAGCAAAAGCTCGGATTTATGAAATAGTTTTCGCCCCTCCTGGATTCATGTTTGTTTTTAGTTTTTTTCATATCAATATCCTCCTTCCAAAACTGACGCTTGTGATTGGCTCTCTCTGGTCATGTGCCATTCGACTCAACCTACAAACCGTACGGCGGCAGTCAGACTCAGCAGCAACAGTGTCGGCGGCGCACAAGATGTTCCTGTGCTGGAAACACAGAAAACACTTCATAGAGACAGAAGCCAGGCTTCCCTGTATACAAAGGTGGCTCTCTGTTAACCCGGCTAGATCACCATGGCAACTTATGCTTAGCTCATAACCTGGTCCCGACCAGGTTCTGTTCAGAGTTTAATCATAAAATCGGCTCTAAAAGCGCCGCTGTTTCACTATTTAACTCATTTACAGCTGGCGTCACCTTTCCTTTGAAAGTCCAGTGGGGCTGGATCAGAACGGAGCATTTGTACGGAGGGAGAGATCGCGCTGACCCGCTGCTGGTTACTTTCTCTCTGAGCGTCTCTACAGATGTTCAGCTGAGGAGACACGCTGCTCAGCTGATGATCCGACTCGCGTCAGGAGGTCATTTATTAGGCTGTAGCCTGTTTACTTTATATACAGTCAGTCACCACTGAAAGAAGTTGTGCGCTCGCAGCAGGACAGATAATTTAACTTAATGTGGCCATGAATAAATGAATAGTTTCGCCTGTTATGTGTTGCCCAAACGCAGTAAATCTTGAGTAGGTCTTCTCTGTTTTCTCACATTTAAAAAGGTCTTTGTACAGAGACAACATGAGATTTGCTTGTAGCTACAGCACCTAAAAAACCCACTGTAACCTTTTTTCATACGCACACCCAGCCTCGCTTTCAATAAAACACACACTGGCATTTTATAATTGCGATCAGTGAAATATATGAAAACAATCTAAAACACAGTTTAAAACAACAGTTGTTGTTGCTCTAAAGCTTCATATTTAAAAGCAGCTCAGTGTAGAGCTGTCAGAAATTAAAATCAGCCTCCTCTTGTCATATTTGCAGCAACACTGTTGCTTCAGGCTGTGATCAGGCTTTTTATATCGCTCATACTCTCTCCATTAAAACAACCTGCTCCTCTTGGCTGAAATCAGCCCGTTGTCGCTCCATTTAGTGAGGAAGTGAGCCTCCTTCAGTACAGGCCGAAGGTCAGACTCATAATATATGGTTCAACCTTTGAACTGAAAGGTTTATCACACTATAGGTCTTAAAATGTGAAAATTCTAAATTAAGAAAAGTAATCAAAATGTAATCAAATGTAATTAGTTACATTACTTTGAGAAAGTAATTGAAATAGTTACACTACTATTACATTTTCAACAGGGTAACTTGTAATTGTAACCAATTACATTTCCAAAGTAATCTTCCCAACACTGGTTGTAACTGAATATTTTGAATCAGTTTAACCTTCTGTTGAGTTATGCCATCTCTTCTGTACTGTTTGATTAATCATTGGTTTAAATCGATGGATTGATGGATTTCTTGTACAGGTAAACATTCCCGCTGATGTATTGCTCCTCCTGCTCGTCCTTCCTGTCTGCCTCAGTGGTCAGATGTACGTTTTTGATGTATCTGTCCGTCGGTTTGATTCCCACCAGGCTCCACAGTCCCTTGTCCTCCATCAGCTGCAGCTCTCTCTCCAGATCCTTCTTGTATATTTCTTCTGTTGCTCCTGGGTATAAACCTCTTGCTATACAGATGAAACCTCCTGCAGACGACACAAGATATTCAGCTGTACAGACACAAAACAACTACAAAGAGACACAATACAACTTCAGAGATACAAAAAACAAGATTTAAAATTAGACATGAAGCAACCACAGAAACAAATGCTACAAGACACATAAGCTGTGCAGACTCAGACAACAGGTGATAGATGGTTACCTGGTTTGGTGGCATGGCAGAGCTCCCGGACAACACTGACAGGTACAAAACCAGGGCTCAGAGCACCGACGAGGATCACCACATCAAACACACCTGAAACCATCAACACAAGAGGAAGAAGAACCATGTTCACTTTCCAGAAGTCTTCCTGTTTGATATTTTACGGTTTGAAACCAGGCTCATCGTGTGCAGTGTACACCAGGCTGTTGTTGGACTGTGCTAGTCATGGATTGACCAAAAGATATCCAAAGACTAGCCAGCTGGGATGGGCTCAGTCCATCAAGTCTCCTACTCCCAGCTCCGGAAAATGTTCTCACACATCCTGGGGCAGGTTGGAGACATGAATCTGAGGAGGCTATGTTCAAAGCCTCCATTGTAGAGGCGGCGGTTATGAGCTGTGGTCAGGAGGTTATTGTTACCTGTCATGGCGGAAACCTAAGAACCTGCAGGTGGACACCTGTAATAAGGGAAGACGTCAAAGACAAAGGAGGCCTTTCAGGCTTGGCTGGTCCCGGGAACTCCTGAAGCTGCAGACAGGTACCGAGAGGCCGAAAGGAAAGAACACTTTCTGAGCTTCTTAACCCGACTGACACATCGAGGCAGAGTCTGAAGGACTTGGGGGAAGACGTGACCACATCAGTGGTGTAGTCTAGTTAATTGTAGTGGGTATACTGTGATGATTCTCTCCCAGCCTCGGACACACACATCCCAGACTGACACCCCATATGCACCACCACACTCACTACGCATACAGTAGGCTACATGCATCCACATATAACTGAAAGCAGAAAGTAGAAAGTAGAAATATCTGCAAAAACAATACACAGACATCATAATGTCAAAACTCACATAATTCACATTCTGGTTTTAATGATAGCTATTTTTTTTTATGTTTTCAACTAAAATTCATACCTTTTGCCCCTTTTAACGCTGCATATTTTTGTGTATCTCAACATCATTGTAAATGACGCAAACCTTAATGATGTTCAAGCTTTGAACATGAAGAGCCACGTCCCTGCTGTGAATAGGGTCGATCAAAGCCCTTCTCACTGTAACCACCAGAGGGAAGCACAAGACAATTTGAATGCACAGCAGCTCAGCTTGTACACTGGAATACACAAATTACCAGAGATACATACAAATGCACCTGAAAATGGTAACGTTTACAGGACCTACAGGAAAAAGAAGAAGAAAAAAGTACTGTCAGCGACTTGCAGATTATCACTTCCAACATGGAACTCAAGCCAGTTTTATACTAATCTCGAGTTTGAATTCTGATTCTGGGCACCAACATTACTCAGGATGGGATATTTAATTTAATCTTCACGCTTGGCCTCCACAATTCTCCACCAAACCCCCCAGAATCCTTAAAAAAATACATGTTATACTAGTGACAGCTTTGCACGTCTTTAAAAATATTTGTAGAAGTGTACTCAAATGGTTAATTTCCTGTCAGGTGTAATACAATACCCTTATTCACATGTGACAAATCACTGTGATGTAGAAAAGCTTAAAGCTCTAGAACAACAAAAACACACAAAGGTCAAAAGTTTCCATTGGAATTCAAGTACAATTTTGTCGTCTGTCTTGTCCTCTTGTCATTTTCTTTCATGGAACCAGACCTCGACAGAAAAGGACAGAAAAGCAGCCTGTATTTTATTTTATTTTTTTAAAAACTCCCCCAGATGGAGGCGCTGTAGAGCTGTGTAAACTCCCCAACCATGTGCTCCTCGGTCTCTGCCTCCCCTCCTCCTCCCCAGTGACAGAGACAAGAGAGCTGCTGGTGTGTCATCACGCAGATATGTGGAGTTTATCAAGGCAATTCCTTTTATAATACTCCTGATGCTCGTTGCCAGTGTTTTATCTGTTTAATAGCATTTTACTGCTACACGCCATAAAAAACACCCTTTTTATTGTGACACCAAACACATTGTTTGGGGAATTGACCCTGCCTGGGTAATGAACAGCAGTGAATTTGCAGCCAGTTTAAAAAACAGAAAAAAAAACCAAAAACACAGGAAGGGAGGAGGGTGGATGGGTTCACCCCATGTCCCATTAGAGATTTCAACACAGCTGGTTTTTAGTTGTTTTCTGGCTTTGCAGAACAATCGTCCGCTAGTCACCATTCATGGATGTAAAAAAGGGATACAATAGCAGCTTACATGTCAATGTTTGACTGCCACTTTCCAAGTTAGAAACCTCTTTTTTTTTTTTTTCTAATAATGAATTGAAATTTAAAGAATACTGCAGTAGTGTAACGCTGGAGGAACATATACACAAACAGGTAAATATAGAAAATCAAAGGAACAAATTATGAGAAAAGCCTAATGAATCTAGAGGCTTCCATACAGGTCACACAATGGTTCAAGGCCATCTGAATCATGGTCTTCATCAACCAACAACAAAACACCAAATTAGGCAATATCTGCTGGAAGGTGTTCATCCCTCCAGCAGAGTTCAGAGATGTAAAGAATCTATGACAAGAAGCACTGAAGCTGCTCGGGATGTTTGTGGCAGACCAACGTCTGACAGTAGTAAGTGCGAGACCTTAACACAGAGTAATGTGAAGCCATCATCACAGTTTCCATAGTTGTTGCTAATGTTCTCTGGATGAGTTTGTGGTATGAGGTGATACTAAAAGCAAGTACATACATTTTTCTGATTCACTGCTATTATATATATTATATTGATGGTGCAGTCCCTAATTATTTCCACAGCTACTGTTGTCCAGATTCAGATCTGCCAGTCTAATATTCCATGACATGTTCATGATTGACATTTTTCATAAGCAGTACCTCTGTGTTTTGGTTTGGTGTTTTCTGCAGACAAAACCTTTGATGACACCATCATGAGAAACCGTGAAATGTTACCTTCGGTTCAGCAGCTATGAACATTTTAATCTTTGAACGTCGTAGTAGATGTTTGTAGCTAAAAAATACAGAAATCATGAAAAAATGTATTTCTAGAGCTCAATAAGAGAGTGTGAATGACTTATTAAAATGGTTAAGTGGTACATTTTTGACTAAAAGAGAAGTGTAGGGGAATATTTTAAAATGGGAGAGGGAAGTGCACACACACACACACAACCACACACACACAGACACAGACAGACACAGAAAGAGAAAGAATCAATAGAGGCATTTGGTCTATTATCATAAACACACGCAGTGTGTGTGTGTGTGTGTGTGTGTGTGTGTGTGTGTGTGGGAAGAATGGCGTTTTTATCTCCAGATGGTTGACTGAGACTTGGCTGGTTTGTACAGAGAGTCAGAGAGAGAAAGGCAGGCAGAAGGCGTCTTTTCTACTTGAGCTCAACTAAATGTGTGTGTGTGTGTGTGTGCACCACGTCTGCCAACCTGCCTGTGTGTGTGTGTGTGTGTTCATGTACGTGTGTGTTTGTGTGGGTGATTGACCTTGAGAAAGGAGGCTCAGTTGGAGAGAGGGAAGAGCAAACCCCCCTCCCCGCGTAAAGAACGACTGGCTTCTCATCCTCCTCCTCTCCTCTCCTCTCCTCTTCTTTTATCACCTCTGCCCTCTCCCCTTTCATTTCCACACCTTGTTTCCTCTCCTCATCAATATCTCCTTTCCAATAGTCCCTTCATCTCTCTCCCTCCATATCCTTGTTTGCTCTTCCCTCCTCTTTTCCCCTCATTGCCTCTTCCTCTCTGCTCCACTCTTCATTTCTCTCCTCCTTTCTACTCTGTCCTTTCCACTTATCTCCTTGTCTCCGCCCTTTCTTCTTCCCTTTTAACTCCTCTCCCTTTTTCCTCTTCCTCTCCTTCTTTGTCTCTTCTCCTGTCCCACTGTCTCCTCTCTTCCCTCCTTTGCTACTTTCGGACGTCTTGTGTCCTTTTTCCCTTTATCTCCTCTCCTCTCCTCTCCTCCCCCCCATTGAATAACTGTGGGTTCCTCCAACAGTCCCTTTCAGCAGCCAAGGTGCTTTGCATGAAAGGGAAGAAAGGAGAGAGAAAAGAAACACAGATACGTCTAAAGAAAAGGAAGAGTAGGGAATCAAATGCCAAACTAAAAGCTCTTTGAAAAGCTTTGAAGACTGCAGGATGTCCAGGGGGTAATTTGGAAATCCTGCCAGGGGAAATGGTCAAAGTGAAGGTGTGACAATCCGTCAGCAATAAGCTTCATATTCACAAAAGGTCTGAAAACAGCGCTTTGATTCCCTCACAACCCCTCGTATCAGCATGTTTCACCGTGTTACAGGCTGTTTCCTTTCACATGGTTTGGTTTTGTTCTGCTGTCCTTTCAAATAATGCCACGGATGTGGATTCTTCACAGCGTGTTGGTTTGCTGCTTCACATTGTCTGTTTAGTCACCGGTGGAAGTGAAGCCAACTCACCTTAGTTTGAATCTCTATCTGTCTGTTTCTTACACTCAAGCACTCTCCACCCCTGTTTCAGAGTAGAAGGGATTGGTGTTTGTACAGGAGAAAGCAGACACAATGTTAAATGGCAGCATCTTCTCACTAAAGACAGTGAAACCATTCAGCCAGCCTCTGTCAGTCATAACCTTTGAAAAGCTATACGAGGTGTTGAATTTAATTGTCTTGATGCACCAAGCTAACCCCATAGAAGGAAAAAAAGAGAACAAGAGCTGGCTGATGAAATGCTTTTTGTCGTCTAATGTCTCCTGTTTTTGTGTGTGACCAATTTTAGATTTTTTTTTATTTAGAAATCAGCTCGAGCAAAACAAACTAACAGGAATCTCCAACGCCGGCAAGGCCTGGAGAGTCATCTAAAGCCTCACAGTAGAGCATACACTAAAAAATAAACAATAACTGACAGTCTTCCGTAAAAAAGAAACCATTAGCTGACATGTCTGCATGCTCTGCACTTACATGATAAGAAAGATCATAATTTGGCCATCAGCTCATGTCTGAAAGGACATCCATGTTCCTATATCTGGAGCTTTAGACCCTTATAACAGTGTACATTTGTCAGGTTTGTTCTGAATTCTTGTCCCATACATGTTCAGTTGGTCCGCTATGGCTATCCCTTTTGACTGCTCAGTAATGATGACAACATTATACATGAGTGCTCATTGGTCAGACCTCACCCGTTGTTGAACCCCTATTTCATTTTGATCTCATATACATAAAGTTTCTTACATGGTTTTGATGCTTTCATGCTGACACTAATCTGTCTACATGAACCTCTGCCAGAATACTCAAAAGTGCTTCTTTTTTTAAGCTTAAAATTAAGCTAAAATCAATGATGTGAAGTGTGTTTTGTTTCCGTTGATCTGTGGATTGGATTAAAATGTAAGTCTTGGGCTGTCAGACATAAAAAAAAAAAAAAAGAATTTTGTTTTCTAGCGTAGTCTGTCCATCACATAAACAATGCAACCCTGTCATTGACTGACGAATGCAGTTTCCCGGAATACCTGGTGATGCTGTACGAAACAGAAGGCTAACTAGCTAGTGACAACAACATAATGGCAAAAAGGAATAGATCCATCATCACACTTTATTTATAAATCGTCAAAAATAAAGAGACAGTACAATAAAGGGAAACAAGAGATGACCTGTAGCTACAGAAGTGGAAATAATACAAACAACGTAAGGAGACAGCTGCAACCCTGCTATTAATGCCGCGGTGAGTTAGCTTATGTAACTATGTCTTAACGTTAACTATACATTTGCATATGTTAGGTCTAACAGGCTGTCTGCTGTGTCAACCTGTGACATATTTGCTAGCAAACCACATTGTCTCAGCCAGGCTGGACACCAGTTTTCTCACTACTCCTCAAATTTATCAGCTTGCAGTAGTAAAATAATGCATGAATGAGTTGTCTAAATGCTAACGTTGGCTGGGTTAATGTGTTAGCTTATGTTAGTTTGCTAGCTTCGAAACTTGTGAGTGAAACATGCAAATTACGAGGAAATATGCTCATCACGTAATGCCGCCCTAACTTTTATGACTTTTATATCAGAACTTTATTTAGCTATTTGAACAAAACATTTTCACTAATGGTTGACTAAAACATTTGCAGTTTATATTTACTTTAATAAGTGAGCTGTAATTTTTTGTCCGAATTAAAAATGTAGGCTACTAGTCACAAGTGCAACAGGCCATGCCTCATACTCCAATAGGGGATGATAATAACATGGTGTGTTCCATGTTAGTTCCCAGTTGGAAATGTCATCTTGCACACCCCATGAGGTTGGATTTCCAACTCTGAAAGTGGGAAGAACCTCAAATTCCAAGATGTCTTCTCAGCGCATCAACAGTAAGTGAAAGCTGTAGAACATACCGTACTTTCATCTCACTTGTGTCTTGGGCTGTAACGACTATTTCATTGTCGAATTATGTGTCAAATTTGATCGGTTAATGGATTAGTTGCATTAAAATGGTGTAAATGTCGATTGGTGTTTTTCCAAAGCACAAGATGAAGAGATTACTTCCTGAAATGGCTTGTTTTGGCCATAACCCAAATGAGGTTCTGTTCACTGAGGACGAAAGGAACAAAGACAAAAAACATGTTTTTAAGGCTAGTATTTGAATTTGACCACCATAGTAAATGGAATGCAGCAGGACGAATGCTCAGTTGCCATCAGTAAAAATAAACTGGTGTGTTGAAGCAGGTTGCATTCAGCACCATTGAATGAAAAAAATTGTAAACCGAGTTAAGCCTATTTGCTGTCCCTTAAAAGCACAACTGCCAGCAAATGCCTTCATGACAACATGAGTTTAGAATGAGACTACGTGGGCGGCATCCAACTGACAGTAAATTGAATAAATCACATGTTAGGTCTTGTTTGTTCGAACCCTTAAGCATGCTGGTAGGCATGTACAGTCTGAAGACACTTGTGGTCGTGAGCACGTCCCAGACACTAATGTCTGTGCAGATGTGGAGGGTATAATTTACCCCTCGCTGTGTCTGTGATATTCCTAGCTGTCATGGTGTTAACATAATAAACATTATTAGACAAAAAAAAGGCAAAATAAATGTTCGACAGTGACAGTTTGAAGAGCTCAAGGGACCTCTTTAGATGTTGCCTGGAAAGATTATGTCAAATACAGTAACCGCATTTATAAATATTATTTAGAAATGTAATAAACGTGCCAAAAATAAGGATGCACTCCAACTGATTCACTTCATGAGCCAGCAATACACCCCCTACACAATCAGAAATAACATGCTGTACATATTTTAAAATGTGTTCACCTTGAAGGACACCAAACCGTGATACTCAGGCCCATAGATTGCCATCACCCTGTCTCTCTCTCTCCCATTTCCTAACACATATATATCTGCTGTATGATGTGTGTATGAGTGAGGGAGTCTTGTGTGTTTGGAACACAAGTGCAACTCCTCAAACACGCCTTCCATATGAGGCATAGTGTCATTATTTGGGGTTAATATGTGGTAATATTTCTCGTGTGCTTGGTGCCTTTTTTGCCTGTGTGGGTTTTTTATTTTTTTTTATTTATTTTTTTTTACAGTCAAGTCCTTTAAAATTTCCTCCAGTCTGCTTCTGGTTCCAACACTTGATTCAGTAGTCACACATGGGAAGATGTTCAAATGCTCTTGTATTGTCTGCTCCCTCTGTCTTCTTGTTTCCACTGTAACCTTTAAAGTGGTGGAGGAGGAGGAGACGAGAGAAGCTGATAGAGGAGACCTTCAGCAATGGACTGTATCCTTATCTTATTATTGTGACCCTCAGAACTTGCTGTGCACTAACTAGACTGGTGTGTAAATGGTATCTCTGTCTTAGCCACTCCGCCCAGCATAGCATACATGCTTGCTTGAAGATCAGCTTTTCAACACGTAACATTGGTATGACATTGCACAAAATGCTTACTTCTACATAATGTTGCTTTTGAATACAAAGTAGGCAAAGGCATCATTTCCCTTACTTTAATAAAATAATAGAGTATTGGTAGAGCAGATCTCTATGGCACATACGTGTAGCCAGTTTCCTTAATTGACCCCTCCTACGTCCCGTCCACTACTGTTTTCTGTTAGTTATAGGTGCAATGTGTTAGTTTCATCTAAATCGAAAAGAAAAACCAGTTGACATGATGGTTAAAAGATGTTGCTGAGTGTGTAGTCAGATCCCCCCCGAAAAACAAGACAAAAAACATTCTTTTAGTGGTTGAGCTTGTCGCTGAACATCAACACCATGTAGCGTTCGGCGCCTTTAACCACACACCCTCTTGTGTCACACTCGCACACACACCCACTAGCAAGCTCAGGAAATAACCATGCTGGCTTCAAATCAAAATGGCGCGCAGCTATTCACTACAGGAAGAGGTCTAGTCTGTCCCCACAGTGCGGGTCGTAGTTTTGCCAACCCCTGGCAACAAGCCTGCCAGAGATTCCTCAGTTTACCCGTTCTGCAGAGGCGGATTAGTCATCCACTCCAACCTCTACGGCGTAAATTCCCCAGCAAGACCACCCGGCTCCCAGCCTGAGCATTCCCTGGAGCTAATAACAGCACACTGACTGGAGCAGAGGAGGAAAACCAAAGATGCACGAGGCGTCACTTGGGGTTGTTTTGTTCACAAGCTTACAGTCGGACTCCAACTGAGTCTTTTTTGTTTGTTTTTGGAGATCTTGAAGAGGAGGGCACTGGTTGTTCTAAAACTCTGTTTTGGACTGCAAATTCCTGTATGTTGTGAGTTTCTTTTTGCCTACTGTTTCCTTTTACCGGGTTGTTAGTACAGTGTTACGACCCTAGAGGTCATGTGTCTATTTGTCTGTTTTTAATATCCCTCTTTTACCTGTGAGTATGAGTGTGTGTGTGAGATTGGTTGCAGGTGTGTCTGGTTGTAGGTTGCCCCATGGAGCTGATTGGCTGCTTTCCTGGAGCCATGGGTTTAAAGGCCGGCTCCTCTCCAGTTCCTGTGGGCTCTCCTCTGCTGTTCCAGACTACCAGCATTTGTGTGATTGTGGAACAACTATGTTTGAATAAAAACTTTGTTAAAAACGTTCGCTGCTGGTGGTGTTTGGGGAACAGGAAGAGGGGAGTCTCATTTTCTTGTTACGCCAGGGTTTCCCCTAGGCCCTGGTCGTAACAATTGGGGGCTCGTCCGTTGCTATTTTGGTGTGAGTGATCAACACCCTATTGCACTGCATGAACTTGAACATTTCTCCTTAAAGAAATGTTCAGTTTTAAGGGGGGAGGTGTTACGACCCTAGAGGTCATAAATGTTTCTGTCTTTTAATATCCCTCTTTTACCTGAGTGAGAGTATGTGTGATTGGGTGCAAGGTGTCCATTTTGGGTGTGGTAGTGGCAGTTCACTTTTGTTGGGTCACTTGTGGTTGCAGCTTAAGTGTAAGCTGGCAACATTTTTGTGTAGTGGTGACTACAGAGTGATGCCTTTTGTGTGTGGTTGTTGCAGTCCATTTTTGGTGTGGTCACAGGTGTTACTGATTTAGTGTATTAATTAGTGTGATTGGGATGGCGTCACTCAGTGGATCTTGAGTGGTGGATGTGGCTTTCCAGTTTGTCTGGTCACTTTTGTCTCTTTTTGTAACACTCCTTTTACAGTAACGTGTGGTTGGAGATCACAAGGTGTCCATTTTGGGTGTGGTAGCGGCAGTTCACTTTTGTTGGGTCACTTGTGGTTGCAGCTTAGGTGTAAGCTGGCAACATTTGTGTGTAGTGTTGACTATACAGTGATGCCTTGTGTGGTGGCTGTTGCACTCCACTGTGTTGGGCACCTGTTGTGGTTTTTGGTGTGTCTGTTACCACAGTTGGTGCATTTGCTTTTTGTGTTCTCTCCTCATGGTGGTGGCCATTTTGTTTGTGGGAGTGGCACCCACCAATAAGGTTTTGGGTCCTGTTTTTATGTAGATCGGTTTTAAGAGGGAACAGACTTGTGATTGCTCAACACCCGATTGCAATAACTTGAATGAACATTTCTTTATGGGAGAAATGTTCAGTTTTAAGGGGGGAGGTGTTACGACCCTTAGAACGCTTTAGATTACAGCCTGCAAATTTACAGCATCCAAGGGCATGGAGGAGATACCAGGAGACCAGGCTTTACATGCTTAACTTTGCTTTTACTCACAGGTGTGTTAATTGGTCTGTAGCTACATGAATTGTCCATTTCACAAAAATAGGCCAGATGTAAGATAAAACGCAGCCCTCTCCACTCCTCACTGCCCCTCTCCTCCTCTCCTTTCCTCTCCTCAGCGGTGGCACTCTGCTAAAATGTATATGTTTGATGCATACAGAGGAAAGCACTCTGTGGCGGCTGCGGCTCAGTAGGTAGAGCGGGTCGTCTAGTGATCAGTAGGTCACCAGATCGAATCCCAGCTCCCCCTAGTTGCATGTCGAAGTGTCCTTGAGCAAGATACTGAACCCCAAATTGCTCCTGATGAGCAGTTGGCGCCTTGCATGGCAGCCTCCGTCATCAGTGTATGAATGTGTGTGTGAATGGGTGAATGTGGCATGTGTTGTACAGCGCTTTGAGCTGTCGTTAGACTGGAAAAGCGCTATAAAAATGCAGACCATTTACCATTTATTGTGTTGAATAGTTGACAGTTTTATTGCCTTTTAGCAATAGGCAGAAAATGCACAGTGCTGTAGTTTGTCTCAAAAATAACCAAATAAAAATATTTTGAAATAATAAATTGTTATCCTGTTGTATGTCTAAAATGAGACCTTACTAATTTCTTTCTTCAGTCAGTGCCACATCTTCCAACCTATAACCAAAATCACAGACTGCCAGGAGCAAAGGGAGTTTTAATGATGATAACACACCTTAATTGAGCTGACCTCCCTTCTATTCATGACCTTTGTATACAACATTCAGTAACGCTGGAAGCGGAGCTACACCTGTTTTCACCTCGGCTCACCTTGTAGTAACCATTGTGTAATTGGGCACATAGGCTGTCAAAACAGAGAGAGCGTATCTGTATCACCCCAGCGATGTTATTGTGTTACAATAAAGTCACTTTGGACAGATTATAAAACAGCAAAATAAAATAACTTCATGACAGAAAATATGGTTGATTACAGGGATATTACATGAAAAGGTATGTGTGTGTCAAGTTTGTCCACTTTGATGGAGAAGGACTGTTCATTCGTCCTGCAACAACATAATATGGCCTGACTGGCCATAGTATTTCGGATCATAATATCTAAAAATACATACGTTTTTCTTATTTATTGCTGTTAAAATAGCAAAGTCATCACAATTTGTATTGAGCACCATTTAAATTAGAGGGATTGTCTGAACCCAAGATAACCCAAAGTACATGGATGGGTTGCTCTTACCTATCCAGTGATACAAGATGCACTGCAGTTTACTGGAAACATCAGACAACCTTCTCATAACTCATCTCAACAGCATATATAATAGTCTATTCACTTCTCACAGTAGCTCGCAAAACAGCAGAGTAGCAAGACACATGTGCTTCACCTCACCAGAGTTTTCAAGGCATTAATCACGCAACAGAAGTGATCTACCTCATGTTAACAGCTCATACTGTGACAGAAGAGCAACTTATTTAGCACTGAAATGATTGAATAAGCAAAGTTTTTAAAAAACATTGTATTATTTTGTTGGTCAGTCTACCAGAGCGGACAATTATTTTTAAGGCGTCAACACCTCTAATGCTACAGAATTGGTTGTGCATATTTATGTATATGTGATGTGAATATAATTGTCAAAATATCTTTTGATTATCCTGCTGTCTCTGGTTTGTTATTATAGACTTAACTGTGATCTCCCAGGAAATAATCATAAGCTAATCATTAAGTAATGAGATACTACTCATTAACTACTCACAATTTCTGTCTACCTTAGTATTAAGTGTTACCACCAGTTTCAATGCTGACACTGCAGGGTACAGAATGACCTTGACATAAATGGCCACATACTTAAACAACTTTGATAACAGTGCTTTAGATTACAGCCCACGTATATTGTAGTAACCATGTAACTGGGGGAACTAACTTACTCTTACTCTGTAACTATAGTAACTTCCTGGGCTGAACAGAGGCAGAACAGAGTAATATTGAATGATATCCACGTAAAGAATGTGGCTTGTTTTCATTGAGACCGATATGACTTGGCCTCAACTTGTGTTGCTTCATTCATAAAACATCATTAATAAATCCTTCCATGGTGTAGGAAGGATGTATAATGATATATTGTGTACAGTTGTCAGCTTTGTTGAAGCTATGGTATATTGCCTAACACCCAGAAACTCTTAATACACAATGTAATAAACACTGCCACATCCGGCGAAATGGGACCGGTGTTCATTTGTGAAGATTATCTTGCTGAACAAAAGGGCAAGTATAATTAATTTGCGTTGCCACAGAGCTTATTTACTGAAATAATCCAAAATACCCTGCTTATAACCCTGCTGCTCTCTGCTGTCAGTGCAGAGAGTTTAGTTGATTCTTTAGACTTTAGCTTTTGTGGTTTTGTTTTTGGAAAAAGGCAAAAAAGAAAAGAAAAGAAAAACAACCCTCCAAACTCTTACACTGAGTATTTCTGCACACACGCCTCTTCAGCATGGGAAGAAACCCACAGCCTGACAAGCATTATGTGCCTTGTTACAGTTGTCAATTCTTCACTTCAATTTCAGTTGTGAAACCTGCCAGTAAATTGTACATGAATTAAAATAAAGGTTACTGTATGCTTAGCAGGGGCAATGAACATTATGTGACATTTTTATTATAATGCCAGATTTAGCCAAATGACTAGTATCCATCAGTTCATCTTGATCTTCTAAGTTACTCATAGAAACAGGCCAGTTGTTTTTTTTACCGTCTCTCCTCAAAAGCTTGTTAACACATTTACAGAAAAGGGGGGAAAAAAAACACTTTTATTATTACTTACCATGCATGATAGCTGGATAACATCTGCACCATACTGAAAAGACAGACACGTTTTATGCACGAAATAAAACTCTACATAAAAATGAGTATACAACAGTTTTAAATCTTAAATCCCTGATGTGTATATTCTTGAACTTTATTACTGCACTGCCTCCACAGAGAAGGAGCAGGCATCTCATTTGGCTGTCTGTGCATCCTAGTTTCTACATTTAATGTCTGGGAAGAGCTGCTTCTCATTTCCCCTGAGCAGAGGCTGAGTGCATGCAGAGGAGGAGTGGGAGGTGAGCGGAGGCGAGCTGCGAAAGGCTTTAGCAGGGCTATTTTTATGAGGCACATAATAAAGATATGGAGATAAAGCATCTATATGCTACCTGAGGACCTTCTCTCCGCTCCCAGTCTGGCCTGACAACCTCTCCTCTTGTTTCGGCTCTCCAGCTCCCGTGGAGGATAGAGAGAACAGCCTGAGATGAATGAGAGTAATAACCCTACTGTCAGGAAAGAGAGAGTGGTGGGGTGGGTCATGATGGTGTAAACACCAGAGTGAAAGCTTGCAGGTCTGTCGTTCTATTTTTACTATGGCACAGGGGGGAGGAGAAAATGGGAAGGAGGGAGGGAAGAGGAAGTGGTATGAAAATGTGAGTTCTGCATTATTCATAGACCCAGTAGAGGATCCTGGACGGTGGCTGGGACACCATAGACAGCCTGCACACACAGGTCTGTACTTACGTGAGTGCTCATTGACATAATAAATTCTTCAGCCGGGAACCAAAAAGGCAAACTTCTCTGATTTCACACAAAGATCCGCCAAGGCCCTGCTCCCACCTGATATTATCATCCGTTATGTGTGATCCGATCACAAGTGGACATCCTTAAGTGCAGGCTAGAACGCACCCAAGACGCATTGAGGACACGTTTCAGATCAGATCACCAAACCACATTTGGAAGGGGTCTGACCTACATGTTGGCCGCATTCTTTTACTGTGGACAACCAATGTGTCCTGGGCCATATTGACGGACCGCCTACTCAAAAGAGACAGTGACTGAATAAAAGACAAGTGGAGAGCTTAGACTGACTTTTAGTCGTTGACAGCAGCTTTGTTAAATGAAGGACTGCACAACCAATGCTTTGCTGGACTTTATGCAGGTGAACAGTAAGTATAGTAATATTAGCTGGTTTGCCAAGTTGTACTGTCTTGTGTCACTGGTAAAAATGGCTGAGCATGCATCTTTACATCAAGACATAAGCTTTTGGCCTAGGAACCACTCCGTCGAAAAGTCTGGAAGAGCTGGAAGAAAATATATATCTATTCCCGTTTAAGTTAGGTGGGTGCTAAACCTGAAGTTAGCTTGCTCGGTCAGTGGAAGTCTTTAGTGAGCACACTTTATGGGCCCCGAAATGCAGAAGATCTGGGTCACTTATTTTAAATGTTTTTTAAACATGTATTTATTGTTTGTTTAATTCAATACAGCCAACTCAACATACGGATCTATCTCAGAGAGAGAAATTACGGCTTTATATGAAAAGAAAATATATATACATATACATGCACACATACATACATATAAAAATAAAATCTATATAATCACAAGTGTTGATGATGCGGGTAACTTTTGCCGCGGAAGGCTGTATCCAGATATTAATTTTTACCTCTATGGTTATCACAAATTGTTACAGAAACATGGGCGCCAAATGCCTCTGAATACCAACTTCTACTAATAATGGGTGTTCATTGTGATTCAAAAGCTGTTTTGTTCATTTGTTGTCTATTTTTAGATATGTATTTGTGTGTGTGTGTGCGTGTGTGTGTGCAGGTATTAGATTTAGATCTCATGTGTTTTTGACCATGAACTATTTTTTATGGGTCATTTAAACATCTCATATTTCACAACAAGTGTATGGATTTATCCATGTTCACATCTGATACTGTGGTATCCGCGAGTATCATTGTATCGCTGTCCTGCACTGTGTGTGTTTGTCAGTGTGTGTTTGTTCATAGTTGCCATATTATTTACATGGATGAGTGACCTTCACAGGGTCGTGTCACTCAATAAAATCCTCTGTGCTGTAGCTGTGAGCAGTTTTCAGCCCTCGACTCCCTCTTTCAGACTGGCATGAATATCGTGTTTCCTCACGACCGAGCTTCAACAATCACCACAGCTTTGTGTTACACACAGAAGTCTCACAAACTCCGAAGACAGTGAGGTCCAGCAATGAGTTTGTAGTATAAATAGGATCAGTCTGCCAGTGTGACGATGTATTAAATATACTCATGGGTGGGTGCTATAAAAATAAACAAAGGGCAGTACAGAATTGGGAAACTTGTATATCTTAAAAGGAAAATTATTCTGGGGCTTCTGAGAAAACAGTAAATCGTCCACGGGTAATGTCATTGTATAGATGTATATATATAGCCCCAAATTGTTCTTATTACACTTAATTTTCATACTGACAAAATCAGGAGATATAAAATGTTTTGCAGGGTGACAGTTCACTAGCCGTGAGCTAACGTTAGTGAGCAACACCACATACCAATGGTGTGTGTGTGTGTGTCTATGTGGTTATCTTCAGGACAAATCAGTCTACTCACCACAGACCAGTTCTCTCCTCTTTCCCCCTCTCCTCTGTAATGTTGTTAATTAAGTAAAGTACATTTCCCCTCCGTGCACCGACCTGGAACATCGATATTAAACAGTGTCTACACTGAGGGACAGGTATGTGGCCATCCTCTGCCGGACCCTATTGTCTGAATAATGGCTCTTTTGCACAAGACAGTGATGAGTGGATCTTAAAGCACTTAAAATGGAGCCTATATAATTTAAACCGGATTATGCAAACTGTGAACGTTTCAATTGCTCACTTGGGGATAAAAACACGGCGGAGTGCACTAAAAATCCTGTTGGTAAGAGAAAAACATAACCATGGAGGGAACAGACTTTGACAAAACACAGGCGCACTCCGTTTACTCTTGTCCTACCTCAGTTTCTATTATTCTCCCTCTTCGCTGTCTTAGCCTTCTCCATCATTGGGGCTCTTTTTCTTCTGCAGTGTAGTTTCCGCAGTTATTCCAGTTGTTACACCATTACCTGGGGATAGCAGACAGATTCATTTGTGCTGGGATTTGACGTTCATTTTTGTGGGAAAAATCCAGCCCTGTGGCAGACCAAACAGCAAAGTGAGAGCGAGATTTATAGGGAACCGATCTACAGTCCACACAGATGGTGTTATTTGTCTACAGGTATCACACAGTGCAATTGGCACTTACTCCAGCACGATAAGTTGAAGCAGAAATGTTGTCTATTTGTTATTAATCTTAAATAATCAGAGACAGTTCATTTGGAACCCTCAAATAATGCAAATGATCCAAATTACATGAGTGCAATTGTATTGGTAAAACTGTGCATCATCATCATATTCAACAGGGTGGTGGCCCGGTACACATTTTCTCTTAAGCACACACACAATGAGTGATCATCGAAGCCCAACATCTGTCTATGAGTATTCAAACCTCTGATTGTTTTAATAGTCTCATCACCTCACCGAACGGAAATGTTCTTAATGTCTTGTGCATCATTTTAGACATTTCCCCAACATTCATGATTAATATTGTGCTCATTTGGTGTTCTTAGTCACTGTTGTCACAATAACCGTTTGTAGTGGCTTCTTGTCTGCGTCTGTGTTATTGTTAGTCTTTAATGCATGTGTGAGCATGTTGTATTGTTTGTTTTATCCCTTAACAGCCTCACCCTGAAAGGACTGCAAATAAGTCACAGCTAGAAGTCCTATATAAATGTCATCAGTTTGCAAGTACCGTCCACTGCTCCTCCAGTCCAGATTTATGATTTTCTTTTTTTAGGGCTACTGTAGCTTTGGTGAGACTGTGGCTGTGTGCCACCTGTTCAGTCACCTCTCCACTTAGCTCAGTTCACCTCCACTCGACCCTGGGACCTGAGCCCACAGAGAGGCAGAGTCCTGCAGAGACAGAAGACCGAGAGACAGAGACCAAAGCAGAGGACAGAGACAGAGGAGAGATAAAGACAGAGAATGTGAAATCTATCTGCGGCCACTCGACTGCTGGCCAGGATGCTGCTGCTATAACATTCTTAATCTGACTGGCAAGGCCTGATGCTGATCTGACAGCTCCTGCTGAAATGTGTGTGTGTGTGTATGTGAGAAAGAGAGAGCTACACACACACACACACACACACACACACACACACACACACCCACACACACACAGATTCTTGTCTTTTTTCAATGCCTCCAAATCCCAAAGACATTTCAGGATGTGGAGTACGTGGGGAAACATCGTGGTTTGGGTTTAACTCATTTTTCAACAGTAAGCAGCCCTTTGTTGTCATGGTTACAATAATAACCACAGCGTTACGGTTGTGGTGTGTTCAGACCAAACACCAGGCCAATTATTTGCATGTCTGGATCACATAAAAAGTCAAAGAAAAGACACAAATAGAGGCAAATTTGCTCCGGGCGGAGCAAATGACGCGGCATTAATGACAGGAGCATGTGGAAATTCACGTTATTAGCACATTCGCGTGTCTTGCATATACTGAACCCATGCAAGGATTTTGCATTGTGTCCAGGTATTTATGAACAGCAATGGAGGAGAGGAGAATAATCAGTAAACCATGGCCATTTGCCAACAGCCAGAGCTGTACAATAACACATCTACACGTACCAAGACAGGAGCTGGCTACGTGGAGGAGAGTGAGCGAGGAAGTCAGACTACCTGGTAAATTATGGAAATATGTCAGCACAGCCTAGCCCTGATCGATCTGAGATCCATTTAGGGAAGCATTTTAAAAGTTGTTTGCTTGTCTAGCCGAAAGACCTGATGAATATGAATTCAAGCTTTTTACAAGGTTGTATTACAATATTAGTCAGCTTCCGGTAGAGCTGGAAGCTGCACTCATTCAGACGGGGCTCCAGATGGTGAAATTCCCTCAGCTGGGTGCTGCGCGAGTAACGTGGATAAAAATTATTAATCCCACGTGTGTAATGCAAGGTGAATATGTTTTTTGCATTTGGTCTGAAGGCACCATAAGGAATTATGGGATACTACAGTCACTATTTTCTCAGATAAATGTGGATGAATCAGAAGTATATATTTTTTTATTTTTTTATTTTCTATCAGAGTAAAAAAAAAACTCATAATACAAAATAATAAAGTGAAAGTACTCTGACTAAATAAACCAGTGCTCAGTGTTTTGACTCTGTCTGACTTATTGTTTGATTATTTGATTTATCGATCCACCATGTTTTTTTTTGTTTTTTTTTAATCTTACCAAAACAAAAACCACCTCATTAAAAAGCCAACAGCTCTCAGTAAATCTAAAAAAAGTAAAGCTACATTTTCACTGGTGTCGAGTGGTATTGAACTATTTGATGTGAGGAACATGACTTCATACCTTGTGCAGCCACCAATTAAACCGTGAGAACTGTGAGGGAAATGAAACTCAGATTTTGTGTCATTAAGCTAGTGAGCTTCAAAAGAACAGATGCCATTGTTCTGACAGTCCAAGGTGGTCTCTCTCTCTCTCTCACACACACACACACACACACACACAGAGTCACACACATGCACACACGGGAATAGTGTTCCTGGGACGCTATTGGAGGGGGGAGGGTGTTTGGGGACATTGTTCTAGTAGTGATGCCCTGAAGGCAAATTGTAATAATAAAAAAAATGAAGACAAATTTACGGTCTATATTTTTAGCACAAGTCAGAGTTCAACCACAGTCTGCCCTGAGCTTCTCCACCCGCTCACTTTGGGAATTTAGCGCACTGCCCAAAGGCACTTTCACCTCTCCAAGCATCACTGCTCCTGCTCTGTGACATCCTGTCGTTTGACGTGTGACAACTGTCATGTGACTTGAAGGTGCAGCATCGTTGGGTGTCATGCACCTGCTCTGCACCTTCCTACTGATGAGTGGGTTGTTAGCAGTGATGCATAGAAAAATGCAGTGAGGCAGACTGTCAGAGAGGGGGCACACATATAGAAATAAATCTTATCAGTTTCCCTCATTTATCAGTTTTCTCCTGTATGGCCAATGTTGCGTGAAGGTGATAAACTGATGGCCGCTCTCTCCCTCGTCTCCCTTTTTCCCCTCAAAGAAAGAAAGAAAGAAAGAAAGAAAGAAAGAAAGAAAGATTTCCTCATTCAAAATATCCGCGTCAGCAGACCTGAGTGTGCCGGTGGAGGAGCTCAGACTGCCAGGTTGTGTAGGGCTTTGTAGGTGATAATCATGAGTTTAAAGTGGATACACTGGGGTATGGGGAACCAGTGAAGGTTATGAAGAATGGGGGTGATGTGGTCACGGTTGCAGGAGTGTGTTAAAGGATGAGCAGCAGAATTTTGGCTATATTATAGTTTTTTTTACTTGAGTGTTCTGGATGACGAACCGTGATGAGTCTATTGCAGTAAACCAGTAAGGAAGTGATGAATGAGTTGATGAGGTTTTCAGCAGCTGGAGAGCTTCAAAGGAGAGGGATAGATGGAGGTGGGCAATGTTTCTGAGATGGAAAAAGGTTGTTTTGGTGATGTTTGGTGTTTGATATGTTGATGGAAGGAGAGGGCTGGTTCAAAGGTGACACCAAGGTTACAGATGTGGAGACAGGGAGCATGGGGAGCCATCGATGGAGAGGGAGAAGTTACGGGTGGATTTGATGAGGGATTTGGGAACAGTGATGATGACGTCTGATTTGTCACAGTTAAGTTTGAGGAAGTTGGCCTGAAGCCAGGATTTCAATTAAATGATTCAGTAGGGGAGGATAGAGTGAGCAGCAGGAGTGATGGTTTGGTGACGATGTGGAGATGAATGTCATCGAGAAACTGAAGTCCATGATGGAGGATTATGTGACCAAGGGGAAGCATGTACAGGATGAAGAGGAGGGGGCCCAGAACTGAACCTTGGGGAAGATCTTGTGAGATGAGAGCAGAGAACTATAAGTAGTTGGCCAAAATGTGTCACTTCAACTTTGTGGCAACCGTTTTTGTCTCTTTCCTGTTTCAAGATGACAATGTTGAAACTGTGCACAAATCCAGGCCCATTCTTTTCCTCAAAGCAAATGTCAGAAGTCATATCTCTAGTCATCAACCCTTTGTAACTTAAGTGGTATTATTCTTGGCTCAGCTATTGCAAGGACAAGTGGATTGTTTCCGTTTTCCTCAGTCTACCAAGAACACATGACAAATGGTAAGTTTATTATATAATTTGGCTTATATTTGAGATGTGAAGGCAGATAGAAATGGTGGCGGGGTGCCAGTCCGACTAGATAAGCCTTAATTTTCCTGGGACGTTTCATGCAGACGAGAGAGCAAAGTGAAAGAGAAGTTGAAATGTAAACGCCACTCAGTGTCATTTTTCTGTAATCATGGCATTGTACAAATAACATTTACTTTATAATGTTATGTTTGAGAATACAACTTTACTACAAGGAAACAATTATTTTGTTGTCGATTATGTTTGTCCTTTGACAAAACAGACAATGGTGAATCAACTTTATGTTTGTTTTCGTCCCGCACCACCAGACTAGATAGCAACTTATCTCCTCAGACAGTGAGACTCCTCGATTCCTCTTCAGGACTTTTTTAAAATTGTATTACTTATCCATTATAGATTTCTTGCTTGCATATGTAGGTCATATAGAGGCATCGGTTTTAATATAAAGACTGTTTCATTTAACCAGTTAGATGGTCCTGGTAGTATGTTAAGCACATGTGAACTTCCAGGGAATCCAACCAGCGACCTTCCAGTTACTGGACGACCTGCTCTACCTCCAGAGCTATAGCTGTCCAGTGTGTGTGTGTGTGTGTGTGTGTGTGTGACTGGAATAGCAGGTGACTTGTTTTGGTGCTGAGCCCCATATGTGCTATGTAGAAGGGAATTCATGTGTGTTGGTGTGTGAGTGTTTGTCTAGCTAATCATGTGTGGCTGAGTGCACTCAACAACAACAACACCCCATCATCAGACAGGCAGGCTGGCCGGCAGGGCCCCTGTCCACCATCTGTGTGTGTGTGTGTGTGTGTGTGTGTGTGTGTGTGCGCAAATGACACAGATGAGCACACACACAAACACACACAGACTGGTGGTAGTGATGGTCTGTTCTCCACCTGTCCCCCCTTTCATTACCCAGGAGGTGATGGAGGGGAACAGAGAGAAAGAGAGAGACGAGGGAGGAGGAAGAGGAGGGGGGAAAGGAGAAGGGGGAGAAAACTGGGGAGGTGAATCAAAAAAAGAGAAAAGAGACAGAAAGAGCAGAGACCCCAGTGTAACATAGTCGCAGGTGAGGGAGCCAGACAGAGACATTGAGAGACTGCAGAGAAGACCTGATGTGACAGAGACAGACAGACAGGATGAGAGTGGACTTACTAAGAAGTGGACGGTGAAAGAAAGGACAGATCAGAGAGAAATGATGAGGGAAGGTTAAAGTAGAGAAGAGGAAAGAAAGGTGAGCAGTTCTAAAATAGATGAATAGGAGTGAAAAAGTTCATTCAGAAATGTCACAAAAGTTACGCTGAAATTAAAAATAATACAAATGTGATCCATTGTTTTCTAGTAAGACTACATTCAACTGTGCAAAAGAAAATGTAAAACTTGTCAGTTCAGTGGCATAATCATGGCAACAACTTTATTTAAGTACACATTTGCCCATCTAGATTCTACATTATACTGTCTTATGATATGGTTCTTTATACAACTAATCCACCAGTCAGTAAATAAATTGAGCACTTTTCATAGATAGTGACAATCTCAGAAAACAGCAGAAACACCAGCAGTTGGACACTGGGAGATAAAAAGTAAAAACAACAAAATTGATAGTTAAATGCTATTAAATTAAAAATGCTATCTGAGAAATTAGGCTGTGATATGTAGTAGCACTGAAAAAACTGCAAGTTCTCTTATTTTTCGCCTCTTACCTGGCGAGTTCCTCAAAGCTCCAGTCTCGGACCTGTTTGATTCCCCCTGTTTGTGCTTCCTTTAGGTTACATTATCTGTGGGTGTGGCTATGTCTCCTGTGACTGCTATGCTTGTGATATAACTCTACAGATTTGTGACACCCAGTGAGCTCTCAAATCTGTTTACCTCATGAAATGACATGTGAAACAAATTAAATCACTACAAATCTGATGTTCTTGTACTTTCCCCCATTGGATCACTACTTTGTTTCCCTGGAAACCTTTGTCATCATAGAAATACATGCTTTCTGTCACTTGTATCGACAGATTCTTAATACTTATTTCTCATACACACCTTTTCATCTTTCCAACAGCCAGAGGAAATTCTGCTCTTTCTGGTATCAACTAGACAATGGTCATGAGCTGCAATTTTTATTTCAAGAAGCTGTAAGACAGATACTATTAGTCTGTTAGTAATAAGTAATTCTGCTGCACAATTACAAGCTCACACTCCATGGCTTTCTATATATAATTGACTTATTACTTCCTTTTAAACTATTTAGCCCCTTTGCCCAACGGGTCATTATTCTAGGAAGGAAAGAACCAGAGATCACAATAAAAGCTAACAATATCTTGTTTTACATTGTCCCATCATCTTTTCATTTTACTGAGTGGTTTTGCAGATTCTGCCATTTTCAGAATCTCAGTTACAGACTGGTGCTGCCATTTTCTCTCTGACATAAACAGCATATCAGTTTCCCTTAATGCCTGCTTGACTGGCAATGATAGGATTATAAAATACACTATCTCTAATAGAAATGTGATGAAAATACTCTATCTGGATGATACTGCTGTTGGGGTCTGTGATCTTTGGTGGAAGAAACACACAGCTGATATTAATATGGTTCTTACATATTGGTGTGATGAAGCAGTTCATTGCCCATATGTTTGGTGTTCAACTCCCTCCATCTGGTGCACCTATACACTTATGTTGTGTTCATATGTGTTCATGTATTATGCTGTGATTATATTACATACAAAGTCAATGAGAAGATGCAATCAGCTATGTGCTGTTCGTTCACAGTGATTTTATTCGCATTACTCAAGCGAGTATACTTTATTTCAAATGAAGAACTCTGCAATCAAACGTTAAGCAATTATTTTCTTCACGTTTGGTCTGAACACAGCATTACAGAACAGCGAGCCTAATTAGCTGTTTTTTCTTTTTTTCGATTTTGCTTCACTCCTAGATCTCCTCAAACCATGTTAATGAGCCATTTATATGATACAACACCTAAAACCTTTTCACTGTCACTATGACCACAGTAGTGGTTTGGCTGTGGCGACTAATAGGATTTTGATAATTTTAGCAGAACGTGGCAGGTGAGGAAAGATTAATGGTTGCAATATCTAGTGTCATGCAATAACTAGACTCAAACATAAAGGCAAAAGCAAATAGCCTGCCTTTGTTGCAGTTGTTTCCTGTGTCTGGCAGCTTGAGGGTTAACACAGGGTTAAATGAACTTTTCCAAGCTGCTGCAAGCTTGGGAACACACACACACACACACACACACACACACGAACACACACAGGAACACACACACACACACACACACACTTTAACATATTTCCAGAAACCCTCCCTTTCCTCCGGCTTACCCCAATTCAGATGTCATATGTGTATTCTCCCCGGATCAAAGGGAGGTCACGTTAATTAGCCAATTTCACACTCCTCTGCCAGCATACACACACATGCACACAGATACACATACAGGCTCCACTGTCACACAGATATGTTAATTGAAGACTTGAGACCACCGCAGTGGGGACCAATCAGCGCTCATCGTCTGTCTATGACAAACTGTTGATCTGAATTGACGTCAAGTCTAGGGACTGTTTGATCTTCACAGAAAATTCTCCATCACAAGAGCCCCATGTCATGTTAGATGTGCAGTTTATGTAATTATACATATGTAAGCCATAATGTAGGACAAGGTGTTCAAACATTGACAACAAAAGAAGAGGTGGCAGTGAAGAATTTCACAGTGAGAAGCTTGGTAGTGTTTCCTCTATACTGTGTACATTTTAATTATGTACAGAATACATTATCCTAAAAATTTACAATACAAACATATAACATTTTTTCTGAGTCATTTCCTGGCAATTTTGTTAAGCCACACATTTATTTTTTGACGAATAACTTTATTTTTCGATCAAACTTCAAATTGAACTGTTGCCTGTATGAAACAATGATGTATGACTATCACCCTTACTTCTAGTCCCCATGATAGCATGTGTGACTTAGGGGCCTAACTTCTGGTGTGTCTGGACGTTTAACTGCAACTGGTGTTTTCCATGGTAACAGGATGCTAATCCACGTGTTAAGAGTGATGGGTACAGTGTATCATTCATTCATAAAGATCTATGTATGCGAGTGAAAACCTTCAAATGCTGTTATTATGGTTTAGACCACTACACTAACACTTGTAAAGTCTTAAAAGTACTGCTGTTGCATCAGTTATTATGACACTTTTATATTAATGCTAGTCAATATCACCCATAATCATTGCACCTTTTTGAGATGGTACAGGATTAGGCCTGCCTATTCACCACACCACCATTCTCTGTTTGAGAAACAATGTTGACGGTTAACAGGAAGAAAACCTGACTGGAAAGGAGATTTAAAGTGTCTCTCCTTTGACTGTCACGTCCTCATTCAATTGTAACAAGAACCTGATGGTCAGTCAGAAATGAACATTTTCAGTGGCCTACAGACAGGTCACTGGTTCCTGCTGTAACTTCTGTATCATTGCTCTAAATTCATTCTCATAGCTGGAAAGTAGTGGCTGTTACTAGGCAATGGTTTCCACTTGTTTGAGCAGTAATAATAATTCCAAGGCTGACCATGTTAATACATAGATCAATACATACTGTAAATATTGGACACTCTCTCAATTAAGACAGACCTGACAATAAAGATCCCCCCAAATATAAAGCTTATCAGTTTATGACAAAGTGTTCCATGTTTTCCCAATGTTTTTCAGATAGTACAAGTCCTAATGTAGGTTGTCGGCTGTTTACACATGTGCATATGAAAGACTCAGGAGACTTTGGCCATCTGTGTGTGTTTCTTGTGTCACTGCATGATCCACACCTGGTAATAACCTAACCATCCAACCCACCTATACACCCACCCACCGACCCGCACGCACGGATGCAAGCACGCACGCACACATATAGACAAGACAAAAAACACCTGGGCTTCTGGCTCATCTATTCTTTCATAAATTACAAATTGTTACCAATAGCACTAATGTCTCATTCTAATATATAAAGATTTATGCTGATATTTTCTGCCTGTGCTCAAAATCAATTTTTATGGCCCTTAATGAACAGAAGGAATAATTATCATGTGGTGTGAGTGGGACTGAATCAGACAGGTCCAAATACTGTCAGACTCCATCAATAAATGAAATACGTCCAGTTGCCTACGATACAGCACTTAGAATTACCATGACCTGGATGACTGAGAACCTTCACCAACTTCTGAAATTGATATTTTTAGATCAACTCTCTGGAGAGCTGCTTCACTATTCTATGTATAAATCTGCACTTTGTGTAACCTTTACATGTGAAGAAGAACACACAATATTAATTAACATGATATACTAACTGATCCTGTCTTAGTTTTAAACAGACAATGGCGTTTAACAGCCAGTCCTTGTGCGCAAATGCAGGTGTTAATGTAGAGATAAATGTATTGCTTCTGCTGCTGGAGGATCGCTGAAGTAATGACATTAATATTTGTTAAAGACCTATTTCACCCACCTGCATCGCACCCTGTATTGGTCAGAACGATTATTTTATGACCTGTTCCGCCTGATTCACAGACCGGCGTACATACAGAGGGACACACAGCAGCGCATTTCTCTTGATGACTGAGACGGCGGAGGCAGAGCGTCCAGAAGTGGAAGAACATATACCTGTCCCTCAGGGAAGGGAGTACCACTGTTTAAGTGCTCCAGGTCCTGGTGTACATGGCTCTTAAAGGGAATGGGAGATGGCACCCAGATTGGTTTAATTTATGTTACACCCAAAATATCCCCTGACTAATGAAGAGCCTTAATACAACCCCTTTGTGCCGTGCACCTCACTTTGCAGCCAGATGATCTGCTGTATAATTAGCCAAATTGACCTGGAGACGTCAGAGAAGCATTTGCTCCCTGTGATTTAGATCATGTGCTATAGATCGTTTAAATAGGGCCCTGTAATTCTTATAGAATCTGCACAGGCTGATCTTCACTGACACACACAGCTCTCCTCCCTTCAGCAATAGAAACGTGTCAGAAATTTCCCCTCAAACTGAAAACCTATGCGGATTTGGAGAAAAAAATAAAATACCACTTAAACCTTTCAATATCGTATATATATTGCATTTATATATTGAGTCCAGCACAAATTATTTTTATCTATCCATGTCTGTTGAAAGTCTTAAGGAGGTCCATGACTCTCCTTTGACTACATTTCTCAAGTAGCTGCCTTGGTATGGACATGTTCAGGCAATGCTGAAAGATTTATTTGGAATTAAACAAACATATGATGGATGTCTGGCCCAGATAAAGTGTGTAATGTCACTAAATATAAACTAAGGCCTGAGGCATATATATCTAAAGCAGTGGTCCAACAGTGATTTAGGGATAGGTTAAAATTATGATTGAACTAATATTTGGTCTGATATCGGACATGATATTTGGTAGGGAATTGGGACCATGTCATCCAGTCTCATATGTCTGACTGTTAAACAGAGAATATGTTTGCTTAAAAGAGAATATATTGACATTACTAGGGCTGCATATTAGCCACAATAGCAATTTGGCGCTATGAAATTAGGTTGGTCAGTTAATTTTGCTTTGTATAGTTTTGCTTAATAAATGACAAATTATGAATCAGTCATCACAGTTTTTTTAAGAATGTATTTTCTATCCATTAAATACTCAATTTGGAAATAGTTCCACACTGCTCATGACAGTTATTCCTTCATTGTTAAGGCCTTGTGGTTTGAGCTCCCTGTGAGACACATGACTTCAAAAAAACACTGAATAAAACATTGACTAACATCTATTGATGTTGAGCGCTCCATCCCCAAACATGAAATTGTTATGGGACTATAAAAGCTCTGACCAGCCTAACCCCTTCCCCCGATTCAAAGATGAAGGCGGGCACGCTCCTTCATTGATCCTGCACGCTCCGTTGTGTGCTCGCTCATATTGCTGTGTTAAATTGAGTATGAATTAATGGCATGGTGCTGTAACATTAAAGTCAGAGGTCAAATCTTCAGGATCCCAAGCAGCCTCGGGCAGCTGCTGCTCTCTGCGACCTGAGGACCTTGATGAAAGAGGCTCTGAGGATGGAGAGAAAAGACGGAGGACAAAAGCAGGACAGAATGGAGGGATCGATGGACAAAAGATCCTCGGTGGACCTTCAGACACACAAAAAATACAGCACACCTGTCTCTCCCCGTGCACACATCATGAGCATGTACATGATAATGCAGATACATTTTCAAAAAGAGTCTTTTTTACTTTGGTTCGGCCTTCAGTCGACACTCAGCCAGCACATTCCACCCCCAAGCCTTCTGCTTTTCTTCACAGTGAATACATTGAAAACGCTGGCCTTGCTTTTGCAGTGTGGGCAGGAGAACGGAGCTTTTCAGAAGTCTGTAAACCTGCGGATAAATGCACTCACGGTTTAATCATGTAGCAAATATAAATAACAAACAGAAAATATTGACTTCTTAACCAATGTTGAAACTCTACGTAAATCATTAATGTGAAAATAGATTTAGCAGTTCCATCATGAAGAGAACAATTTGTTTTTCAAACTTTTTCACTAATGTTGTATTTCTTAAGTAACAACGTCCTAGAGGGGTCGTAAAACTTTTGTTTTACGACGTGTATTTAATACGAGACGAGTATTAATACACGTAATTTAAGACGTGAATATTTGCTTGTTGAAGGACAGCTGAACATATAATACATGAATCACATGACATATGAAGATGACACATGATGGCAGAGCAGGTTAACTTAAAGCGGCTACATCCTGTGCTTTTATGTTAACAGTTGATCACCTGATTACTTATATTTGCAAGGGGTAGTACCAGATGCTGCAGATATGATGTGGTCTGATATCACTGTCTTGGTGTTATTTATGGAACATTGTAACTTGCTCCAGGACCGTCACAGCAGCCGACCAATCACATTTGTGTAATGTCACAGCTTTCAAACACATGTTTCATGTTTGAAAGGGTGTACTGACCTGGCACCTCGTTGTACGTCACACAACCCAACATAAAAACAAGCCCATCTCGAAATACTATCACGCTCTCATGTGTGAGCAAATTAGCTCTGACATGGTATTTCACTGTGACTTCATTGTGGCAGTTCCTCTCCGGACCAAAGCGCGAGCCCACCCTTGACTCCTACGGCAGTCAAGCTGATTAAAGATAGAACTTGTTCACAGCCCTGCGTACCCTTTAAACAGCGGCGCACAGCAGCAGTGTGAGGCATGGAGTCAGAGCTCAGAACAAGGTTACTGAGCTGCAGGAGTATCAGACTAGTCATTACTGTGGTATTTACACAAACACATGCATGCACACACGCACGCACGCACGCACGCACGCACACACACACACACGCACACAGGCATCTGTCATCTGCAGGCAACTGGTGCCACGGCAGCTAGCAGCTAATTGGATCATTGTCTGGAAAGGAGAGAGGAGGAGCAAGGGACGAGGATGAATAAAAGTGGAAAGCAGGCGATGGAAGGAAAACAAGAGATTAATGAGACCAACAGCTCTCAGAAGACTGCTCGGAAAGGTGAAACTCACCAGGGATCAGTGCTGCAGATTCATGGCTTCTACTGGTTATGCAAAAACAATTCATATATCGTTTTTAAGACTGAGTTGATATCCGGGCAAATTAGTGCACATGCAGCGGCTAAAAAATAGGTGATTGGCTCCATACCCATTGCCAGTAGGCATATTTACCTTTCGACTTTTTTTTCTGGGGTGTCATGTTCAACGTCATGGACATGCCAGAAAACTACAGTAGAATGAATACAATGGCACGCAGTTGAGCAAATATACCCGCCAAGGCCCAACAGGTTCCGTTAATTCACACAAGCCTTATCCAATATCAAACTTGATAGTCCTGTATCTCTCTATATTTCAAACCACCCATAAGTGCTTAACCATAACTTAAGATCACCAAATCCGTCACAGCCAACTACTAGGACAACAAACCAATGCAGATGGAATTATAATCCCCATTGTGTTGTGGAAGAATAAAAGAGGTTTATTAGGATCTGCATTAAATTGTACTCACTCGTAGATACCAGCCACCTAATACTCTAAATTATACTCAAAATGATTCCCTAAGAAATTTTAAGACATTTTGAAAACGGCTTGTTTAAGAAGAAGAAGAAAGGAAGAGGAAGGTAAGAAAATCCTGGATCCGGCTCTTTGTCCAGATCTGCACCAAAAGTTAATGTTTTTATTTTTTCCTGGGCTGAGACGCATCCTCCGAGTTTTGTGGAAATCTGCTTAATACTTTCCGTGTGATCCTGCTGTCGAAACAACCATCGAATGGACACGAGCGAAAAAAATTTCCTCCCTGGCAGAGATCATAAAGCTGTCTTTATATGGCACCGGCAGGGGGGCCCAGACAGCAAAAGCCCGGTCACTTCTCAATTTTGGAACCAACAGTAGGGCCCTGGCAGAGGATCTCATGCAGCAGTTTGGCTGACAGTAAATCACAGATATACACAGGAGCCAGACCATTCAAGGCTGAAAAAACGTGCAGGTAAATGGTGCAGGGGCAGCAGGGACTGGTGTAATGTGTCCTCTTTACTGTACACTTTAAAAGCCTGGCAGCAGCATTTTGTATCAACTGCAATCTATGAACATTACGCCTGCCAGGAAGGTGGTATAGAAGCCAGTGACTTTTAAAGCAACATTATGTAACTTCCTCTTAAAATAACAGCTCCAGAATCATTTTGGTGGTACAGTGTGCACATGTTGTGTTTACTCGCAAGTTTTCAAGAGATAACACTGTTATCACGTATTCAGTTTTGTTTGTAGTGACCATCGACATTACATCTGACATATTGCTAGTTAGTGGTGTTTCACTCAGAAACTTGGGGGCGGGGGCAAATCGCACAAAACTACAATTTCTACATAATGTTGCTTTAGGTTCATCTTTCAAATTCAACGCTGGCCTAGCTATGATTGAGCACTGCTTGAAAGAGAACATATGGAGGTGTAAATGAGGTGAAAAAGGGGTGACAGTGAGTGTCGATCGGAGTTGGAGCAGATAAATACCTGTGTCTACTGCATAGTCACCTGACACAGGAATTAATACAGATTGTACACATTCACATCAAAGACAAAATTCTGATATTAGCAGGTGTTGGTGTTTTTTTTAATTCAGTATGAAAGGAGTAAATGATCTTCATCAATCAGCCTGGTTTGGTCTCAGGGTAGCTAAGATCCACTTAGATTATATATCGGTGACTGAATTTTAAATTTCATAAGAAAATATGCAAATTCACTCTTACTTAAAAGCTCCACTCATCTTTCAGTGATTAAAATGAGAGTGGCTGCTCCCGATGATGATCCACAGCAAATTATCAGATAATCCTGCAGTTCTTGGCAGTTTCCAGCCTCTCTTAGCCCACATGTTTTTTTGTTTCACAACACATTTACTGCGCAGTTTAGTCCTACTGATGATAACAGAACCTCGTTGTTCAGCAGCAGGCAGCTATTTTTCAGCAAACGAGCTCTGATAAACCCAGTGTACACTACCTGCCTGGCACCAAATGACAGACACACACAGTTGGAGACTAGCTGGTGGGGTATACATGGCATATTTTCTCAGGAGACTAAAACAGAAATGCAAAAGCCTCAAACGGGGAGTCATTTATATCATGAAGCAATTCATCTAAAAAAAAAAAAAAGAGGAAACCCTTAGTCTGAATAGCTGACCCTTCTGCTTGTCACAACAGGCCCGATATGTTGATTTTTATTGTTGCTGAATAAAAGGGGACAAATTAGCCTCCTTGTGTGTGTGTGTGTGTGTGTTTGTGTGAGTGTGTTTTACTGGAAGCTGTAGTCAGGGGAACAATGACTCATATGGATAGTCTAGTGAGACAATGCAGGCCGCTAGAGGATATCGCTCTGCAAGTGTGAGCATGTGTGTGTGTTTTTATATGTGTGTGTGTGTGTGTGTGTGTGTTACAGTGCTGATTGAGGGAATGTCACAGAGCAATGAGAAGGAACCAGGCCAACTGCCACCAGAGCGCTGGCGGTCAATTTGGACTGACTGTCACAGCGGCTTGCCTCATGTCTACGTCGCCTCCTTCCCCCTGTTGCTTTCCAAGTGCTAACAGCACACTGTGTGGATGATCAGTGTGTGTGAGTGTGTGTGTGTGTCCGTGTGTGTGTGTGTGTGTGTGTGTGTGTGTGTGTGTGTGTTCACTGGCCTATATTTGACATCAGTATAGCCTTATAGCCAGATGGTAACGATGCCCCACTGGCCCCCATGTAACACTGACACGTTCTGAGCGCTGAGAATGTGAAGCGGCGATGAGCAGTGACAGGACCAAAGCTTCTGCTGTCACCGCTGGACACAGCAAGGACAGGCTGATAGCTCGCACACACACACATGCACCGACATCAAACATACTAACCCAAGATTTTTTTATTCTGAATGCTAGCGCTCCATTCAGTAATGCTTTACACATTCACTGGGTAAAGGGGCCGACTATAGTGGGATAGGGTGGTCTCAAGTCTTTCAAGTAAGCTGTTGGAGATGCAAGTCTCACAGTTCCTATCTTTAAAATGACACAATGTTTAAAGGTGCGATATGTAAGAACTGGCCTCCTGTCAGCTAACAGGGCCACTTAGTTCCACAGCAAACTAAGCCACTTGCTATCTGCACATAGTCGCCGCAACCAAAGGCAGCTACAGCAAAGAGAAGCCCATACTGAGCAGCAGTAAACAGTTATGCTGCCTTCATAGTTCTGAAGCTGCCTGCACCATGTAAGGCAGAGATGGTCAATCAAGTTTGTGACCCTCAAAAAACTTGAGACTCGACTCAGACTAGAGATTTGGGACTTGGTGCCAACGCACAAAACAACTGCTGCTGCTCTCCCATTTCTCAAAAGCTTTGCCTCCAGGAACTACACACAGGGCAAAAACAAAAGAATCACCAGATGCAACGTTTGCTGAAATAATATAAAGGATGCTGGATCAACTACATGAAGCTTTATCAGGTACCTGAAAACAAATCTGGATAGGTCAGTCACTGGGTAAAGTAAAAGGTAACCTCAGTGCCTGCTACATATGTTTAGTACAGTGAGCTACCTACATGTAAACCTAGAACTGATGACAAGCAAACCATCTCAGAGAAAAGCATGGTTTTGATGGGTTTCATTCCAAAACACAAACATCCCTTTCAGGAATAAAAGTCAGCGGATGTTTACTGTTAAACAACAACATAAATGTTCTGTTCTGCAAGAAAATTACTTAGGATAGTCAATAACTCCAATGATATGTTATTATGAGTTTTATGTTCATGCAAGGAATCATTTTCACAAATGGTAGATACCTCTCTTTGAACAAAACTGTTTAATATCACCAGTTTATGGACTTGCAGTATATTCCACATAATTTGGCAGCAATAATGTTTTTCATTTAGCTACAGTAGCTGTGTATTTATATTACAAACCAAAATACACATTAATTAAATTAATTTAAAATTAAATATTTCATTGTGTCTTTCTTTTCATATTGGATTGCAATGGCCTGTTTAAAGTGATCATATACCAAACCACTAATCAGTGCTGATAATACTCTATGCTTATAGATGAAGAAGTGATGATAACTCAGTACATGCTCTGAATTGCTTAAATATAACTATGCACTGTTCTAAGCAGATTGCATGGCATGCAGCAGTTGATAGAACAATCATTACGACCAGAAGAGGTATGAGACTTAACTTGAACTTCCAAACATTGACTTGTGAGCATCTCTGCACATAGCTGAGTAGATTATGACTGATTTTGAATTTTTGGGTGAACTGTGATTTAAGACCCTAGCTCTGGTTTGTACAATGTATCTCATTTTTAAAGTCCATTTAGATTGATTGCAAATGTGTTGCTCTACAGCTTTGTATAGGAACCTCTTGAAAACCCCTGAAACTGATCCTAATCTAAGAGACATATAGAAGTAATTAAAGTAGATAGTGAAGCATTGTGATTTGATAATATATGTAGTGTATAATGTTGGTGACTTTGATGTGGTTCTTGAAATATTGTTGACCCCCGACGAGGGCTGAGTGCAGAATCGAATGTACACTATGAGCACGCTAAATGACAATGGACTTCCTGTGTTCAGAAATAAATTTAGGTGAGTGCCCCGTGTGATATTTTTTGTGAACTTAAGGCTATTTCATGTTCACATTTGTACATGAATTGTTTTGAGTCATCATCACTGACTATGCTGAATGTAGCACTGTGTTGTGTCTTTTGTTGTGCCCTTTGTTACAGCTCTATCGGAGCTCTATCTCTAGCAATGACCTCATACCTTGACTCAAAAGACTCTGATTGTGTACACGTTTGATAAGGATGTGTTTGTGTGTGCGTGCGTGCGTGCGTCTGTGTGTGCATGCATGTGTGTTCACGTGTGTTAGTTCAGGCCTCCACTTCCTTTTCCGCCTCCACAGTGGGCTGCCGCAGGTGCAGACAACACACACACAAATGGACTCTCTAAACACACACACACACACACACATACACACACAAACACACACACAGAACTGAAGGAAATAAACAAGAGAAGACTGAATGAATAAATCACCAATCAGACCCTCTGACTATTCTCCAGCTCTTCTACAATGTGTCATGCTTCTCGTCACTTCAACTTGATTTTCTAGTTCAGGTGATATTTGAATGAAAAACATTCACTTTTTCATAAAAGCATGATACTTGGTACAGTTTTATTTTTGGGACCAGTAGACCAGTAGTTTGGGACCCTGAACATTTTCAAATTCGGGGCCATCAAAGAAAGGCGTCCATTTTACTTCCTGCCATAACTTGATTATGTATTTTGCATCGTATTTCCTGAACCAAACATGACAACACAGAAGAGGTGATGTCTACCCCTATGTGTTTATGGTCAGTGATTACGATGATATCATATACATCATCATAAATTATTCAGGTGAAGCTGTGATGATGTATTAAGTGACACTGTGAGAAGAAAACCAGAAACCATTTTTCGATGGGAACACACAACCAACACGATGCCCATTAACATGTTGACCCATGGGCACTTAGTAGTCATTACAACATAATCAATCAGTCAATCAATCAATCAATCAATCCATCCAATGAGCAAGCATATGGCAACAGTAGTAAGTAAAAACTGCCCTTTAACAGATAGAAATCTTGAGCAGAACCAGACTGAAGGGTAGGCAGCCAGGAGGCAGATGGAAGAGAGAGGGAGGCATAGAGGTGTTTGGGGGGCACGCGTGTTTGGTATTCAATAAGGGGTGGCAACTACAAAGGTTCACCTTGAAAGGTTGAAAGGTACTCGATCTGAGCCATCTGAGCCTGTGGCATTGCTCTCTCCTTCCCCTCCCTTAAGGTACCTCCTTCTGAACAAGGGCTGTGTTGGATGCTTCAGCTGGTTTTTTAAAAAGGCAACCCCTTCCCTCAATGTCTCATTGTCTTAGGCCCATGACATCTTTGGCTCAACAGTAGAACCAGCGTCCAGGTACCACCTCCACTGTCCACCATCAACGATGTTGTTAATATGACGATAGTAACACAAATTCGACTTTGTTTAGTGTACCATTCGTAATTGTTACATGTAAGCCTACAGCTAAGAGATTTGGTTGGTTAGTAATAGTCATTTGTTGTTGAGAAAATAGTAGTTTATCCTCCACTTGTCTCGGAGGAAGAGGGCAAATTCAGCATTGCTTTAGAATCCTGTAAAACTAGAACTACAAAAGCATCTTGTGATGGGATCACACTGGAACCAAGGCTGAGGTGTTCATGGTGCATTAGTATACAGGACATGAGAAGGGAAAATTGTAAAAATATATATAAATATATATTCTGAAAAAATTTATTTAACTAAGTGATGCAACACAAGACAAGTTAGAGACAAGACAGGAACAACACAAACAAAAAAGAAGAAAAAGAAAGTGTAAACAATGTGGATAGCGAGGCAAGATAACAATAGACGAATGAACAAGCAAAAAACTTTTTTATAGTGAATGGTATGCTGAGGGAGTTTAAGGGTGGTTTGTGTGTGTGCGCATGTGTGTGTTTGTGTGTGTGTGTGGTGTGTGCTTGTGTGTGTGTGTGCGTGTTTGGATGCAGGAAAAGCGGATATGGTTTAGAAGTAAAGGGGATGAGATGGCTAAAAGGTGTAAAAGTATTACGTGGATAAGGGTACATACACACACACAGAAACGCACCTACATACACACATACACACGCAAAAACACACACACACACACATACAAACACACACACACACACATTATGTCATATGTAAAATTAACTATAATATTATCATATATAATTAATGAATATTATTGATACTATAATTACTAATTATTATTATACTATACTAATACAAGAAGTAAGTTGAGAGAGAAAAAAACACAAATGAAAAACGGGCAAAAATATAAAAATCACATAATCATGTAGACACACACACACACATATATATATATATATATATATATATACATATATATATATATACATATATATATATACATATATATATATACACATATATATATAAATTGGGGTAGTCTTTCGGGGTTGTCTTCACCTTTTCTGTGTTATCATGTTTGGTTCAGGAGCAATGATGCAAGATAGGTTTTCTTTTTGTGTATCTGTACATGCAAAGAGTGTGACAATATATGCAGCATAGTATTAGATGACATGGAATATGCAACAAAGTGCAACATTAGCCACTGAGCTGAAAAAAACCTCACGATTAACTAAATCTTATAAATGATGTCCTTTGAAGGATACTTGCTCATATTGTATATCAAATGGAAGTAAACATTGTCATGGTGCCTGGTGCCAGTTGGGTTTTTTGTTGTCTGTTTCCCCCATCTTTTCTCCATCACCTGCTCTTTCCCTGTGTGTGTGTGTGTGTGTGTGTGTGTGTGTGTGTGCGTGTGTCCGTGGGCGTGGTTCCTGGTTCCCGCTGCAGCAGAGAGACGCACCTGTTTCCCATCAGCTCATCATCCTCTGGCTGTTTTGCCCTGGTCTCTCCACCACTTCGGTGCCAGATTGTTCCGTCACGTACGGTGAATACAATCCATCTCAAGTTACTTCCTGGATGAATTCCGTCGCTACTTGCTTCCATTGTTTTTTTGCCACTGTGCCTTCTTGTCTGAGATTGGATCTCAACTCATGCTTGTGTTTTTTTTTATTCCTCTTCAGGTTCAGATTCTCCAGCATTTCTGGCCCGCCTGAAAACGCTCACTGTCATCTCCTGAGCATGCCACCCAACCTGCCTGCCCTCACGCTTCACTGTTTAACATTGTTTGTTAAATAAACACCTTTTGACTGCTTCTCTCCCTCCAGTCTCTGCATTTTGGGTACACACAAAAATCCCGACCCTCACAAACTTTAGACCAATATAAAGCGTTTCTACTGTGTCCAGTAATTTGTACACCCAAATTCAGTATTTCTAAATGTTTCTCGACCGGATCAGAAGAACCAGGTTGCTGGCAACCACTTTCAGCTTGTTCGAAGTGGTCATAGCAATATAAATAGTTAAACTCTTGTCAATTGGGCATGCTATAAACATATTACGCGGATGTTAGGTCTGTAAGATTCTTGATAATTTGGTTGTTCATTTGGCTGTTCATTTAATGGAAAAAGAACTGAAGAACAAGTCATTCAGGTTTTCCGGCAGTAAGCAAAAGAGACAGGAGATGGTGATTGCTCCCTACCTTTGAGCTGGTCATACAGCCCTAATTTGTGTCCGTTCCTTGATAATTCATAGAATACAAAATGAATTTGTGAATATTGTCCTGTGAAGACCATCAAAAATCCATGCAAGCTTTGTTCATCAATCGTAGACATGACTTCTTTCAACAGGAAACATATTTTCTATTCGTCTTGCCCGGTGTTGTTGGCAGTTCTCACCTCTGGACGGTCAGTGGAGTTCAGCAAGAGCTCCCGCTTTGGAAGACCAATCGACTCTTTCATGTGTCTTCGCTGCCTCTCCAACAGTGTATAGGTGGGTAGTTGAGTTGCGTGTGAGCCGAGCAATTTCAGCACTCGTCTCCCGGTGCCTAGTGGCAATTATGGTGCAAAGTCTCGCCTCACAGACTGCTTTAGTGCCCTGTCAGACAGAGCGCTGTTTTTCCAGTGAGAGGCATCTTTTTCTAGTTGTTTTCTAAATGCAGCTGTGCTTGTGTGGTTATTTTGATAACAGCAACGCAACAGCATGCCATTAGCATTTCTCTACACAGACATTGATATAGTACAGTTGATTTCACTTTCAAATGAGAGTGACTAGCAATGTGTGATACATTACATTACATTACACCAACAGTGGCCCAAACTGTAAAATGTGTCACCTGTGGCGGGAAAAGGTTGAGATGTTGATTTCTTGAAAAGTTTCTTTGTCCTCAGCCAGAAAATTAAAATCAGTTCGGCTGACTGTGTACTGTGGAGCTCTATGGATCTAGACGGGGACAGAGATTCATTGTTCTCTAAACACTTGCTCACTGCTTCTGTTCAACCATCTTCCTACAGGAGAAACAGGCCCTTCAGCAGCTCTTTCATTCACTCTTTTTCTACTGTTTCATGTTGGATGATTACAGACTGACGGGAGGGACACAAAGAGCTCGAGGCTTTTAGCCGCATGGACAGGAGGGATCTATGATGCTCTTTTAGGTCCCTTATCAAAGGCAGGAGTACCAGTGCAAACCTTTATCCGAGGAGAGTCGATAGCTTCTTGATTAAAGGAAAATTGATGGTTGTTTTTACAACCTGGGTCTGATTTTGTTGGGTCCACCATTATTCCATTAGGTTGTGATAACATTCTGCTCACTAACTTCTGTGGATCTAATGACAATGCTAGAGCCCATTAAGACAAGAAACACAATCCGTTAGTCGGACACGTCTTGAAGAAGCCCTGTCCTCAGGCCTCTTTATGGTGTCATCAAACTAGATGGTTGGATAATTATGTCAAAATTAAAATGTCAAAAATGGACTGGACCATTGTTGTTGTTATGTACTTTTTTTTATTATTTCAAAGGTTCCCAACAAGAAAGGTAGATAGATAGATAGATAGATAGATAGATAGATAGATAGATAGATAGATAGATAGATAGATAGATAGATAGTTAACTTTATTACCTGAGGGGAAATCATTAGCCTACAGCAGGATCCCATAGTTTTGGTGAGTGAGGCCAGACTCTTTGTTTTTTTTGGTCCTCTGCTGCAACATTATGAGTAACAATGTTTCTTTATACTATGTGGATCAGGATCAGGAACAGCTAATCTGCAGCTGTGGAGTAAACTTAACACTCCTGTCCTGTAATGTCACTCCAGAGCAAACAAGGGAAAGAGAGCACCCACAGGAAAGCAAAAAGGAGGAAGAAGGAGGACGGGGTTTATTCTGGTAAACACTGTCTGAACTGATGTGCAGTGAGACGGAAGAGGAGAGAAATAGAGGCCGCTACCAAAGATAATGTCTCTCCCCCTTACCCTCTCCCTTTCTCTTGATCTGTGCATGCACTGAATAATTTAAAGCTTTACAGTACAGCCGGTGATAAAGTCAACCGAACGGCAGAAGCTCTGGCTGAGACAGAGGGAGACGGAGGTAGAAACATCACTGCTCGATATTTGACTCGATGTGATAAGCGGTACAGTCAGTGCTCTGCGTCTACACAAAGAGGACAATTTCCTAGATTACTGTTCCAGATTAAGCTGTAATGTTACCTGATTACATCTCAGTTCTACATTGTCATGTGGGAAGACTGACAGTTCAGCTTGTTTAAGCTCTGCAATTTACCACTGCAAGAAAATAATCCCTTTGTATTTTAGCGTATGTGACGTTGATAAGGAGTGTCGCCAGGGATATGATGCAGGGAGGGCCTGGTCAAAAAAAGACTGTGTAGTATGTGGCTGTATGTTGACATTACAGGAGCATGCCTCTGCAATGGAGGGACTTTCAGGAATAGAGGAAGAAGAATGCTCCATGTTAGAGTGAAGCAGCAAACCTGCGTTTGTATGCAGTAATCGGATTTCTCCTCACACTACACTACAATTTATGATATGTATGAGGATTCTCAGGAGGATTGTATGCTGCAAAATGTTGAAAGAGCAACCATCGTTCGAGTCCTAAAAAACTCTGCCGTGTCTAGCCTTAATGATGACCACCCTGTGGCTCTCACCCCCATCCCGATGATGCTTAGATAAACTAGATCTCCACCACTATGCTTTCAGAACCAACAGATCCCCACAGCATGCCATATCCACTGCCCCTTCACTCAATATTCACACACTCGGAGAATAAGAACAGCTACATCAGTATGCCGTTGGTTGATTGCACACAGCATTCAACACAATCTCACCCATGAGGCTGATTGGAAAACTTAACACTCAGGGCTTGAATAAAACACTCTGCAACTGGATATCAGACGTCCTCACAAGCAGAGCCCCAGAGAAAACAGATAGTCAGGTCGTCGCACCTCCTCTGTGTTAGCGTTCAACACTGGTGCCCCCAGGGCTGTGTGCTCATCCCCCTCCTGTTAGAAACAATTCCGAGTTCATTTTGGGAGGAAATGATCAATGTTGCAGAATTTTGCACAGGGAACAATCTACTGCTCAGCGTCAGCAAAACCAAGGAGATGATTGTTGATTTGAGAAAAAAAGGGCACAAAAGATGCTCCACCCCATCTACATCAGTGGAGGATCATATACTCTGCTATAAGAGCCTGTGTTGCATTGTTTTCATTGAAAAAGCTGTGCCTAATACTGTATGCCTCTGCCCAGTTCGCTGACAGCATATCAGCAAAATTTGTTTCTGATTGTTTGCCGTAAAGAAGGCTACAAAGTTATGTTAGAGTTAATACATTCAAAGGTCCCATATTATACTGTTTTTCATCAATTTCACACAGCTGTCTGTCAATGCCTGCCTTGCCTGCTACATGTCCCTCTCAGGGAGAGGATGCCGTTCACGCGAGCGATAGCATGCGCTAATGTTTACGGTGGATGTATCGCTATGGCTCGCTGAGATGCTGCTGTTCAACCATACCAGTTTGACCCAGAACCGAACCCAGAGGGAGAGGCTCCTGAAGAAATACAGACTCTGCGGCTGCAGCAGGACGTTTCAGAATGGTTAGTGTGTCTGAATATGTTAATTAGTTTGTTCATTTGTGTTGTCTCCAGTCAGCACATGTTTCCAGACTTTCTACTGTGACAACCAAGTTTCCTTGTAATATTACTGGCATTAAACTCGCTTCAAACACCATTGCATAGCGGACTGAAGTGGAGCTCACTCACTCTAGCTGACTTCACCATACTTGTAGGCAACTGTCAAAACGTGGCGACACTTACCTGTGGCTCGGGTGCAGTTGCTGGGTCCGGTATGGGTGGGACTGATCCTTTTACGAGGGTCAGTGTCGAGGCAAAGCCAGCTATCCAGTGACCCTTGTTACGGAAGCAGTCCTACGTGAAGTGGCTAGCACACACATACAAACAGGAAGTGTAGTCGGCACGTTGTCGTTAAAAATGAAACACAACCACTGTCTCTTCTGTTCTTCTGTAGCTGGGACAGAATATAGGCACTTATTTTGATTTATTACAACCAACAACAGAGCAGTTTGCGTGTCTAACTCTGAGCTACGACATTGCAAAACACTGCTATCTTACCGCTGGACACACTGAACTTCATATCAGGGATGGATGCCCCCTTCTCGGATATCTCCCATCACCGCGCAGAGGAGGCCTGTCTATGAAAATGACTCTGAACAGCCTGTAGGAGCACTGTTTTACCAGTGGGTGGGCTGCAGAGACCATGCAGGACTCGTTTGCTTTCCTCAATCTGGGATTGACCAGGCTCGGGGGAGGACCAGCTTATATATGAAACCAGAGCAAACGTGTTTTTAAAGGTACATGTACAGTAGGCTACATCTATCAGCAGCAGCTGTCTGGACAACCAAACCACGCAACGAGTTATGAAGGGGTTTTACCATAATTTTTGGTAACTCTTAAGTATTCAAATGTGTTTTTTTCTCAGTAGATACATCATGCAGTAGCATAACAATTGAGTGTGTAATGGACGTAATCTTGTAACGGGTTAACTTATAAGATTTAAAAGTAGTGTTACCCAACACTGGTGATGGGGTAACACAAACTGTCGAGGTCAGGTCGAGCTCTGTCACTAGTCTCTTGGACCCACTGGGTTCAGACAGAAGAATGTGGCCCTTGCTGCACTTCTTTTGCCTATTGAGGTCTTGGTCTTAGATGTGCCCACATGAATTAATCCAGAAAACCTGGTTATGGCCAAGAAAACAAGAAGAAATAACTGTGTTAAAGCTTTTTCTCAACCCCTGAACAAGGTCGAGGGAAACTAGTTTTGTTTAGAAATCAGTTTATTGCATTAAACTAGCCATATCCCTGCATACCTACGTAGACAAGCGTGCGGTGTGCATGTGTGTGTGTGTGTGTGTGAGAGAGAGCAAGTGGAAGTGGAGTGAGGAGAAAGCAGAGACTGACAGGGAGACAGAGATTAGCCGTGATAGCAGGCTAATGTGTGTTTGACCTCCTGAGTGGCTGTGAGCGGCAGATAAGCTAAAGACTTGATTGTCTGTGGACCTCGGCAGACACTCGCTGTAATTAGTTCATCTATCTGAACATGTAAAGACAGAATTTACACAGACCACTTCTCTCTGCTGCAGTGACCCCTGAGAGTCCAGAGTCTTGACCTTTGAACTCTGCAAACTAAGCTGCTGAAATCTCAGAGAAGTTCCCCAAGTTAATCACTATGTATGCAAGCTGCCGTGCATAAACACTTTCTGATAAAACATAACTGTTTTAGGAGACTGCAATAAAAGTTGGCTCAGGAGGCAAGCAGGCAACCACTATCAACACTGACTCCATCATAAGGCTGGTATTTGAAACTTAGGAAGACAGAGTCACAACTAATCAGGGTTCTCACTTCTAGGAGCTGGCAGGAGCTGTATTGAGCTTGGCAGCCTGAAATGACCTAGAACACCAGGAAACTAATGGTAGAGAAACACACCTGTCCAAGAGCAACAGAGGGGGAGCTCTGGGTTCATTTATTCACAACATCAAGTGCACCACAACAAACAGGAAAGAGTATTTATAAATGAATATTAAGCTTCTGGCTGCAGACCATTTGGTCAAAAGACATTTAATAATATTTGAATATTTGAGATTATTATGGAAAGATAATGGAATAATGGAATAATCTCTCAACTGTAACAGTCCACAAATGTTTCCATCTATTTGGTCCCACATTTAAGCACGGCAATTTGCTTTTCATTAGTCCTATCTTTTAACATTGAACATTGTTAGCATTTTTTACAATGTATTTTCTGGTCCAGGTGGTCTAATTTTACTGAATACTGCACTGCTGTTGGATCAATATTCAGTTCCAAATTCATCAGTATGTGTGTATGCGTGTGTGTGTGTGTGTGAGCGTGTGCGTGGGCGTATGTGCTTCATCCATTTGGTTTAAAATCTCCAGAAGCAGATAAGATGATGGATATCAGTTTCGCCTCTCTGAGTTCAGGAAGGCCCATGAAGTGTTTAGTCCAGCTCAAGAGTGAGCAGAGAGATATCGCAGAAGCTTGGCGCAGCCGAAAGTGAAAAAACTAAAATAACATGTCTAATTAAGGATGTTATTGATTAAGCCTTTTTAAGAACATTTCAGGTCTTCTGGAAGCAGTCTGAGTCAGTGTATGATCTGCTGCTTTCTATGGTTCCCTGTTTTCTGGTATGCTCATCAAACATCAAAGGTTACACATCAGAAAAAAAAGCAGGAAGACAAACTGGTCCACTGGCGGCAGGACAGGAGGCCTATTTTAGGGTTTAAAAAACCTGCATATGCACACTAATTTTGATGTAAACACTGTATCAGTTATCCTCTCCTTTTCAGTAACACACTCACTAGAAACAATAAGACAGGATGGATCTCGGATTTGTTGCTCTGTAAAAAAAACCAATTGAAAACATTTAAACAAAGTCAAGGCCTTTGCACACAAAGTCCATTTGTTTCATCCAAAATTGCTGCATGACAAAATGAATACCACCTCCTGTTGCGTCAGTCATGTTTACACATGACTCAGACTCAACTTTTGCCTGTCAAACATTTTTTTCAAAAACAGGTTCAAATGTTTGTGTGTGTGTGTGTGTGTGTGTATCCCAAGCTTAGACAGACTGCCAGCCGCTGTTCAGGATCAACTGGTTCACAGGAACAGGTGGTCTCTTTTAATTTATGGTTCTTTTATAGCAAGCAATGAATCAAACAGAACCGCCAACATCCTAAAAATACACCTGGAAGCATTTGGGACAATCCGGCTGCTCTTTAATCAGCGGCTGAAAATCTCCCTACTCTTGTCCTGTATTGCATTGGTTGGAATTTTTTGTTCAAGAAGTGAGAGGACCACATATAATCATCTTCACCGCTTGCACCTTTATTCCTAGTAATTGGAATTTTGGCAACACATAAAATAATCAATGCATCGGTCTCAGTGTGCAGTGAAACTTCCCTGATAATATTTCGGAAAGAAAAGCAGGTAGCGGATGAGATGTGATTGGAAGAGTTTTATATTTTTAGATCAGTGTGTTTAGGAACTGGCAAACTGCAGCGCACTCACACACCTCAGATTGATAAGACATGCTGCTATGTTGCTACAAAAGAAAAGAACATGTGACTTCAGAGCATTCCAATTTTGTATGAGTGTATATATATGTGTAATGTTCCGACTAACATTTTTTGGAATTGAACCTACACCTTATTTATCTTTTCTTCCAGAGAGGACAAATGAAGTCAGAAGCTACCCAATTCACAAAGTTGATATTGGTGAGGCACCTTTTAGGATGCATTTTGAAGTTGTCCACCTGACCTCAATCAACAAATATCAATAGAGAGGACATAGAATTTCCATGAAGGTCAACCCCAAAAGGTGTGCCCGTGGAGTGTAGCCAATGAGGCCAACTTATAATATATATAAGGCGTCAAACTCATGGACTCATGGTCCTCGTCTTCATTGCCAAGCAAAGCAAGTTACAGCTGCAAACCGATTGTGACTTTCTGGCTGTTTGTTCGCTGATAAGCCCCAAGGATAACTTTCTGGAACATGAGGCTTAAAACCATTGTTTCACTGACCTCTAATGGTTAACCCAACAGTAACGTACACATCTACAGCACTGCAGCAAAGCTACAGTATAACCAACCCTGTATCCTACGGGATGGGAGGATCATGATTTATGTCCAGTGCCAATGGAGGAACTGGTATGACCTTTATGAAATGAAGCGGAAAGTAAGGGTGTTAAGGTTGGTGTAGTGGATGTAAGATGTCTGACTTTCATGTAGGAGACTGGAGTTCACCTCCTACACGGACTGCAATCAACATTCTTGTTTATAATATAAACCTAAACAAACTGTTTTAGTTGCCTAATACTAGACATACCATAATCTCACTTCCATTGCCAGAGCAGCTATGATAAATACTTCCATGATAACAGTTTATCTAATGCCTATGTCAAAACAAGGTGACTTTAAAACTCCCCTCGGCTTTACAGAGCTTTAAAGGGAGTACCAGCTTGTTTTTCAGCTGTGTTTCTGGCTACAACTTTACTGTTTGGTTAACTGTCACCATTGTAATAGCATTATTTTTGGTTGCAGCGGGCAGTTGTTTTCAACAAAAATACTATAAAAGCCAACTGTACATTACCTGCACATTTCAAAACAGGGGTCAGGAAGGGAATGCGAGCAAAGCTGTGGGAGAAATGCAAGGAGGGGGGGATTGAGCAGCTAAAGCAGTAGCAACACAACAGTTTTTGTAATTGACATATGAATGATAATAATACTCAAAGTATGATGATAATAACAACAACAACAACAATAATAACAATAATAATAATAACAAGGAGATGATGATGATGATGATGATAGAAGGGCTCAAATCAGACCATAGCCACAGGGCCAACCAGCATCCATGGGAACCTGCGAGACGAAAGAGCAGAGATGTTCTAAACCAAGTCAGTAACAAGTATTAATAAGAAATGAATGTGTACAGATAGGGAGAAAGAGAGAGGTGCTCAGTGTATTATAGGAAATCCCCTGGCAGTCTAAACCTATGGCAGCATAGCCTGTGCAGGCCCTAACTATAGGCTTTATCAAAAAGGAAAGTTTTAAGTCTACTCTTGACATGACAGGACGTACTCCGTCTCAGCAGCTCCCACATGCGTAGATGCACTTAATGTGTCTGCTGCTGGAGTCCATTGCAGGTTATGTTATTAATATGCTCCTCACATGAAGCCAGTGCAGAAAAGCTAATATGCAAGACATATGTTCTTTAATATGAGTTCTTGTCAGTACGCATGAAGCAGCATTCTGGATCAGCTGGAGAGTCTTCACAGACTTGTTGGGGCAGCCTGATAAAAGGGAATTACAATAATCCAGGCTTGAGGTAACAAAAGTGTTTTTCTCTGCATCGTTTTGAGACAAGGTGTTCCTTGTTTTTGCAATGTTCCGAAGTTGGAATAAGACAGCCCAGAAATTTGCTTTATGTGGGAGTTAAAGGACAAATCCTGATATCCCAGAAATAATCCCCAGAAATAGCTCCCATATTCCTTACTGTGGCACTGGAGGCCAGCGTAATGTCATCCAGAGTAGCAGCATCATTAGATAATTTGTCTCTAAGATGTTTAGGGCCCAGCACAATAACCTCTGTTTTGAGTTTAGCAGCAGAAAATTGCAGGTCATCCAGGTTTTTATGTCCTTAACACATACCCGAAGTTTATCTTACTGATTAGTCTCACCTGGCTTAATGGACCAGTACACTTGTGTATTGTCTGAAAAACAATGAAAATCAATGGAGTGTATTCTAATGATATTCCATAAAGGAAGCAGAGATAGAGTGAATAGTATTGGTCCGAGCACATAACCTTGTGGAACGCTGTGACTAACTCTGTACAAGTTAACAATGAATCATCACTGCATGCCAAACTACCTTTGATGGCTAGATTACGGCTAGTGTAAACACTATTATAATCCTGCAAGGGAAATTGTTTTTTTCCCTCATATTACACACACAGGTGCACACACACACATCCAATGGATAGAGGAGATGTGAAGGGGCTGCCACACATGCTAAGGAGCAGTTTTGCCCAGGATGTGAACTAGCATTCTCCAATTACTAATCCACATCATACTTTTTTTAGGTCCGAGTGGGACTTGAATCCCCAAGCCAAGTCCCCACGGACTGAGCTATATAATAGTAATTTGGCTGTTCAAGGCAAATAAACACTTGGGCAAGTTACAAAACCAATGATCTTGTGTTCAAAATTTCACAACTAATGCAAGTCTGGTGGCGAACACACCAACACTGCTGACAGTTTGACGAAATGAAACCGTTACCTTGAGCACATTTGTGGATTTCTCTGAGTTTAACATTGTCAAAAACATTTAAGACAATGTAGGTTCACAACTCAAGGAATATATAACACAAGTCTCGTCTAGTCTTTTTTGGACATTGTAATGCTGAAATATTACATACTAGATCTCTAATGAACCAAAAAGAAAGAAAGAAATAAAAGAAATGACAAAAGACTTTTTGCAGGAGTTGTCATTTATAGAAAGCAAGAATCCATTTAAAAAATGCCTTTGAACCCTAAAAAAATGTTGGTACAGAAATTCGGGGAGTTTTGCAGATTCGTCCAATATTGTCTTATAGTCGTATTTTGTTACAGGGCTGGTGAGGACTTTGAAGTGGTACTGGAAACAAGGCTTATGCAGCTATTGCATTAAATTAGCTAGATTCCTGCTTTTTTCTGTCGTCATGCATAACTTCAGGGCTGCTTGTGTTCTTTGCACAGCTGTCATGATATTTCTCCTCTGTTAGTACAAAGCAGCATTATATGGATAGTTGGTGGTGGACAGTGCGGCCTAAGAGTCACCCAAATGAGCTGACATGGTCCTTCTGGGAGATAAGTATAGAATATGCCATGGAGCATTTCACCACATTTCTGTTTATTTGTGCTGTTAAGGAAAGCTGATGGTTGCTGTTTCTGTAAACACTTACCAACACTACACAGACTAATGCTGCTGAATAAGATTAGAAACAGCTCACTTGCCTTCCTTTTCTACAACTGACAAGAACTGAATAAGCTTGCAGAACTTCAAAATGCCCACACTAATCATCATTGTGAATTCCAATTTTCCAGCCAACACAGCCCTGCTGAGACACATTAATAATCCTTGGCGTTAGCTTTGCTGAGACGTCTTCATCCAGCATCTTAAGCGCTCTGTAAGCAAAGAAAATATAAGTGTGCGTGGAAATGCACAGTCTGTATTTACAGAAGCCTGGTGACCAGTTAAGATGATTTAAATCTGAGGAATGAACATCAAATCCATCCTGTCACAGAAACACAATCGCTATTTGGTCGCTTTTAATTAGTTAATTAGCAATTTCTATGTTAGAGGACAAACTCACAGAGCAGATATGCTGCATATGAGCTCCCCTTACTTCTGCTTAATTGATCCCCAATTAGCCATTAATTATTTGATTACCTCATTTAGTCCGCGTGTCATTGGCTTGCATGTCAGTTCAGCCAGTGACAAGTTAGCTCTAATTAAAGACCAGGACACTATAAGCAGCCTAGGAGAAGCCATTTACAGGCAGGGGAGAGCAATAGATATTCATGAGATTGTTTTAATCTGTAATAAAACCTAAATTACCAGCAGTGTTGAGAATATGAGCCTTTCTGTTGGGGTAATGTGACGCTGGTTTTCCGTACGTCTGTCCTCTTGCCAGCAGCTGGACAGGATGTGTCCATCTTCCTTAAATGGCCATTAGGAAAGAATAATGTGCTACCATGTTACTCGTAATTAAAGTCATCTGGGTGTCCATACAGAGGTAATTTCAGTCAAGGTTATTAGTTTTCTGCCGGCTTTGTCTTGAGCGAAGGTCTGAAAACTGAAAAGTGGGATTTTTTTTCGTCATGAATTAATTGTTTAAATCATTTTTCAAGCCAAGTTGTAAAACTATGTATCAAAGTGTCAAAGCATTTCAGGGGAGGCATGTCTACAATAGGGTTAAGGCCATTTCCCCTCTTATAAATTGACAAATCATGTACTGATTACAACAATTGTGGTTTCATAAGCTATCCCAAAATGACATTTGTTTATGTTAAAGTGACAAAGTCTGAAGTGACTGTAGCAGTTATGAAGTTGGGTGATATATCCATAGAGCGATAAAGTTAATGCACGGTGGAGGTCAGGATGGATGGACCAGTCAGCAAAATGTAAGACAGGAGACTGCTGATATAATGTTTTTCTTTTTTTTCTTTTATAACGACCTGCCTTAACCGTCACGTCAACACATCGAAAATCATAATTTGTTTTTCGACAGTGATTTGTATTTAGACAGACAAAATATGTCAGCTTGCTGATAATGGTGTCAGATCAGATCATGATGTGGAATAGGCATCATCCTCTGTTGTTTCACTTCGAGAATTCAGATAAATTCAGTTTCGTTTTTCAGTCTTTGGTAAAAATTATATATGAATCTTCATCCTGGCAGTCTTGGTGCCTCTGTCCCAACAATAAGCTGGTAGTTTAATAGCACTAAACAGCATTTCCCACATCCATTTAGGACAGTTGTTCTTTTGGCAACACATTTGATAACCCCCTTCTGAATTTTCTTCTGTTTATTGCACACCCTAAAGTAAAATGTAATATCCGCCCTTGCATAAAATTAATAGTGTGTATGTCTCAGCAAGAAACATTGTCTGAAATACAAGGTACCTACCATTACCTTTTGCAATATTTTCACACAATGATTAGGGATGATTAAAATAAACCGTAACTCTCATAGTGTATGTCATTTCAGGAAGACAGATTTGAAAATAATCCTGTCCTTTAACATTACCGTGTTCTGCAGCACGTTTAGACACCACCGGCAGAGCAAACGCTGCTGTCACTGAGGCAAAGTAAGCTAAAGGAAGCTTACTTCAGTGTTAAATTAGTTATGACAGGTTAAGAGTTAAGTAGTACAGCTTAGATAAACAGCAACCTTTCAGGTCAGATATGCAACTGTGCATCAAGTACAGATCATTCTGTGAGTTCAATGGTTCAACAAGGTCAGTGAAGTCTAAATGTTGATTGATGTAACACAATACAATACAAGAGAGCCATGGCCAGGTTCTACCATTTATTACACATATTACATTCTTAAATAAAAATGCTCCACTTAACAGTTCTTGCATAGATATCTTACAATACCAATTTAGAAAAGAATTATGAAACAGACCAGTAACAAAAATAAATTTTCTTCTTCCTTAATAAAGAACATTACCATACTAACATCATATAATACAAATAATATTTTAAACACTTTGTACATCAAAAAATTCCAAGTAAAACAAGAGAACGCAAAAGAAAAAAAAAAAAATTCTCAACGGATGTGATGGTGACAGAGTAGAGGAGGGTGGGTGTGGAGTGAAGGTTCATGGATCGAATGTTGATATGACAGGTATCAGAGTAACAGAGCCCCTGTTGGACAGGTCAGAGGTAAAAACACATCTGCTGTTTTCTCTTTGTGTCAGCTCATCCAAGGAAATCTAGAACTGTGATCCCTTAACAGTTATGGATGGAGTTCATTATGGACACACACTGGATAATATAAAAATGTGAACAATTTGCTTAATGACGACACTGGATCGGTCACGTTTCCCAATATGTAGCATGAGGATTGGCACCAAAATACTGTCCGTGTCTCCAGAAGATTTTTGTAGTTTAGATTTTAAACTAGATTTTAAATCTTATTTTGGCCATCATTCCTGTTGATTATCACAAAATGTTACAGATGCATTGCAGAGATTTTGGAGATAGGGACTCCATTTAGTACAACTTCACAAGACTTTCTTGGGGAAGCAAGATGAGCATCATGCACATTTCTAAAATATCACATTTTGCCTTAATGACCTAAAGCTTTCGTTTGGCACTTGAACCTGAGAGAGATGTCTTGTGTCTTCTCTACTGTGTCCTAGATCTCTGAAAAGCAGCTGGTGAGCAGAATTGAAATTTTAAGTTACAATTTAGGAAGAAACCCATACACGGTTGATCAATTAGAAGTTATGATATTCAAAAACTTGTTACACGTTGGAGAGTAATTGTCCATCCATAGGTGAATCTCAATAAATCAACATGAATCCTTCTACATCTGTATCAAAGTTGCAGGTTCATAGCCGGCCATACAAATCAAACAATAAATGGACTGCAAGGGTTTACCGGTCTAGTCGCAAGCATAAAATGTTGGCAGTGAACATTTCTGCAAACCACTGATCATGTTCACATTACATGTTTTTGACTTGACTTTCATATCAGGAGGTGAAGGGGACAGTGGTGGGGTTACAGCTAAGAAGGTTGCCAGGCCAGTGGCTGCAGTTCAAGACTGTGTTCCACCATTTATAAGTGTGACACTTACACTTACTGGATATTTTTAAGGAGATCTCAGGTTTACTTCCAGCCGTACTGGCACCAAAAAAAATACATTTTTGACATGAAGTCGGGACATTTTCTGCTGTCTTCGTAGTGATAAAGTCAGGCATTTAAAGACTACTTAAGTGTTTTTTGTGCCTAAACATAAACCAGATCATAAACACAGTTTCCTCACACTATGAAATTGAAAAGCGAAACCTAGTGAAAAGTAAAATTGCAGTATAAAGAAATGTAAAATTTCAACAAATCTTTAGTTTGCAGAAACATAAATTGCTGCCTCTCATTCTGGCGACTGGGTTGGGTTTACAATCTGCAGAATATTAACAAATCCTTTTTCATGCTTGACACCTGATAGAAAAACATTTCCCATGGCAGACAATCTGTGATCCTGTGAGAGTTTTAGCATAGAAACAAGCTAATCAAAGCATTGCCAAAAATTCAATTTTGAAGTTTGTTCCTAACATTTCCTAACATATGATTCTCTAATGTTTGACAGTGATATTTACCAGAGACCAACATAACAGTTTGGATACCAATCCTTTTTGCTCGTACTGACCAAATTTAAAAAAGTAGTTCTTAAACTGTAAGTGCCCCACATAAATGTATCAGGCATTAGGATCTAATTAAGCAGGTCAACTGACAGAGATGGAAAAGCACCTACGAGGATGGGTCGACTGAACTGAAACAAACTTTACCAACCAAGGACGGTTAGCTGGCAAGGTTGAGAAGTTATTGCAGTCTCGCCTAAGAACTGCTTGGAGCTCCGAAGCTGTGTTGCTCTTGAGAGTTCTTCCTAGTACTGCTGGATATCTGACTTTGAGCATGTTCTGCCCCACAGGGCTCTGACGGTTGTAGTTCAGGTGGAAAGGGTTTGGTATGGGTGAGGTGAAATATACAGACACAAGGAGAGGGGTAAAGATCTGTGAATCTCTTATATACTGACACATCAAGCATGGACAAACAAACACAGTAGTTACAGACGGACAGAATCACTCCAGGATGACAATGATACCAAGAAAGTTCAACCAACTCTCAGAATGACTGAATGTTTATAAAGTACAACGTATTCCCCCAGAATAACTGATGAAAAAGGCATTTAACTGGAGGTTTAAGTTGATATGTCAGTCTGATCCATCGAGAGTCGACCTGTTCTTGGTTCTTGGTGGCAAAGTGCATCCTGGATGTGTAACAAATGTTAAGTGGATATTTTGACAGAGTGCTCCAATAGACTATGCTAGAAGTGCGTGCTCATGGAGAGTGCAATAGCTAAGTATGATCATGTAGTGCAATGTTTGCGAGAACTAAAGCAGATCTACAGAAAGGCTGAAATGTCTGAGACGGTGCTGTCGCCATATACAGTTAGTTTCATACAGAGCGGTCTGTATGTAGGATCTCACGCTATTTACAAAAGCTGCCTAAGGTGACAATCCTTCTTCAGGGTCATGTAGTGGAAAACTATGGAAACTGAAGCCTAGTCCCTCAAAACACTGTGTTCAAACTACTGGCTGTGATCAGAGGCAAAGTCTAAAGGCAGTCTTCACACTGGGTTTGTTGGTCTGACTCTGAGTTGATTAGCCCTCCTTCTCCTAACCCTGCTACTGTCTGCTTTTGTACCTGTTCATTAGTTCAAGGGCCTGTTCCACACACAGAATCTGTGAGCACTGCTAACATGTTGATTGCATGTTCTTATTCCTTTTGTTATGCAAATGGTACATCACATACTTCATATTGGAGATCAATTAGAAAGAGTGGAAAATAACATGTGGTTCAATAGTAGCTTGGATGTTGCTGTTAGTGCCATGATCTGTGATACCTTTGTAGTGCAAAAAGGCGAAGAATCCAGAAATATTATGATTAGATATCTCCGACTGATTCTGAAGTTTTGTTGATTGATGTGCGCTATATCAGGTCTAATATGGCCTCAACATACTTCATGAGGACATAAATTATAATGAGATACTGGATAAATCTTGTATGTATGTATCTGGGTTGACATAAACTTCAGATTCCAGTGGTATAAAAGTAGTCCCCATACTGGGAGTTGGATATTCTCCAATGTAAAATTAATACATTTTTTCCAGGATGGTAAGGTTTCCGGCAAATCATTCCCAGATTTGGACCAAGCAGCCAGTGTGAAAACCCCTTTCGTAAACTCCAAAGAGTAGAATTTAGCTTAACTTTAACCATTAGAATGGTTGAATGTGTGGATGGTAGCCTGAACTCATTCAAACTCTCTGATGTGACGGTGGTTTCCACAGCCAACTAACTCACCACAGACTCCAGCCCACCTATGACTTTGAAATATGAGACTTAATGGTGCTACTTTCATTGCGCTAAGAAGCTAACTTGAACTAAAGCTTCTTCGCCTCTGCTTAAGCTGCTAGCGCCACTATACTGGGCACCCTATAAGACCATGAGAACATTATTTTACATTTGTGAACAATGAGTTCGGCTCCAGTTGACAGTAGACAGGAGAGTGCGAATGTTATGAAGCATGAAGAGTCGGAGCGCACCGGTAATTAAGATTTAATGGGACGATCATGCAGGGAAAAACAATCCCTCTCCTTCCACCCTCCATCCAATAACTCCTCTTCTGCGCCTCTGCCTCCCCACTCTTTCCTCTACATCTACTACATTCACAGCAGATAACTTGCAAATATGCAAATCTTTGGGCAAAATGTGTAAAGTGTGCATTCAGCATTCATGCAGCTGATAGTGCATGGACAACTGCTGTGGACAGAGAGGGAGAAATGGGGTGAGGATGGAGGTGTTGGGAATCCAGAATGGCACTTTAACGGTGAAGGAAAGAGGGAGGGTTGGAGGACACACAGTGGATTTAATATCTGTAGGGACTCTGCAGATAAATGGCAATTTATTTTATCAGTAATCCATGAGATAAAATGCAAGGGGCTGATTTAATGATTTGGATATTCATATGGGTAAATTATTTTTTTCCTCACAGTTTAGTCGCTTCGACAAATATCTCGCTGTCTCCTGGCATTACTCTATGCTAACTGGATCTTGTTTGTTCTACATCAAATCTGTCCACCGGGTACGCAGCGCTGGAATCGGTTCGGCTCAAGGTCCCTGTTGTTTTTTTCCTCCAGACCACTCGGTTTCCCTGTGACTCAGAGCTATCTCATTAGCTGGACTGCAACGAGAGAAGAGGACCCGATGGTGATTATGCTAATCAGAGCTGTGGGACGGCAGCTAGCCGACCTGGAGGAGCCTGAGAGACGTCTGGAGACTGTGACAAAAAAAGCCCTCTCCAACTGACCAAGAGACATGAAGGAAATAAAATGTGAAACTGGATCTGAAGTGACTTTGAGATCTGTTCGATGCCAAAAACAAATTGCTGCATTCTGGTCAAGGCTGGAATTTAAACTCTGGTTTTAAAAAGTAAGCCCTAAAATGGTGCATGAGGTCTCCAACAATTTGGTATGTCTCAGCGGTTGGGGCACATTATCAATGAGTTATCTCTAAAAGTGACACATTTGCTTTTCAGTGTGAACTTAAGGCTCATTGTTTTAGCTGTTTATTGATTTCCACCTAAAAATATCATGATTCAATTTCTATTCGGAGTCACCATGACAAAGGTCGCCTCCTCCTGCAAGAGGACGCTGATCCTGCCATCCTGTTATCCGTAAATTAGGTCCTCTTGAGGTATTAGCAGGAAATGAGGTAACACAAAGTGACAAGCCAAATGGGGACGGAATGCAAATGAGCTGCTGATTATGCATCCGACTAATTTTTACCGAATATAAGATGGTTAAACTGCAGCGTTTACAGCAAATGTTTTTTTTTTAAAGATCTCATTTAAATCCAGATATTCGTATTTGTTTTTTGGTTTTCAGAACCAATGCTGATACATTCTGAGATTATTAGCGAGTGAATTTTCTCATTTTAGATTTTAATACAAAGTGCAAGTTCTGTATCTCTTCGACTCAAGTCATCAAGCTCCACGACTTATCTGAATGAATGACTGAATGTATGAGCAAATGAAGGGTTTGAACATAAACCTAATAAACATTGTCAGCCGTTGCTTCGATTACAAGCGTTTTCCATCAGCAAATACATCAACCAACATTTGTGCCACATATGTTCAGCAGTTAAATATGTTATCAACCACTTGGATGAATCACTGCTTTGCTCACAGTATGCCTAACAGGGACACACACATACACACAGATACACATTCATGCCATCAAAAGCCTCTCAAAAGTGCTACGATCCCCATCCCTCTATGATTGTACGTCCTGTATAGGAGGGCTCTTTCTACATCCCATTGCATGTCCCAACATTTTGGCATGACTTTGCATCATTCAAGCTGAAAAAACAACCATCAATACAGCTTTTGTAACAGAAACCTAACAATGAAATGAAATCAAAAGTGAAACACTGGATTCATCCCAAACATGGGTTGCTTTACGTCGTGTTTAGCAGAAAGAGAGAGTTAGTAGACAAAGCTGCCGCTGGATATAGAGGCCTCATATGGAGGCGGTCTGCCGCTGATCTTTCCTGACCGGGGAGACTCTGCCCGTGGCTAAAGGGCAGTTCCACGCTGGAGGTTTTTGGTATCGATTGTTCGAAGCTGCACCATAAACCCCCTTGAAGGGGAATGTTTTCACTGTTTTCACCTAATGAAGGCTGGCAAGGCCAACTGGCACGATCACTGGGCATGCTGGGATGTGAATTCCCTTCCAGCTTCAGGAACCCTGTACCCTCACCCAACCGCACCAGTCAGCAGCAGCGAGAGTTAGACTGTTTGCATGTGCTACAGGGCATATAGGTGGTGGTGGGCGGATAGAGCAGCGGTGTCAGTGATGCTCTGATTGCAAGGCAAGTTTGTTTTCTCTGCAACCACTGAACAAAGTAAGCAGGCGCTATGGATATGTACTCACCCCGGTTTTCACCTCTCACGTATCGTTTCTTACATTAGAGAATTTAGTGTCAGCGATTACATTCAGGTCACAGATAGAAGTCATTTTTAATCAAACAATATAGCTTTGGAAACCCAGCAAGGGATTTCATAAACCTTCCTGTGGTTTTGAAGACAAGCCAATAAACCTTCAAGCCCTTCGTTATTGCAGCTCTACAGACTGCAATAACTGAAATATATTTATTTTCTACTTTGTTTTGCTTTTGTAGACAATGTTGTTAAAGTCAAATTCAAATTCACTGATGAAGCTGATTTTAAAGTTACCCCTTTTGAGTTTTCTTGTAAACAAAAGTATGTTTACTTTGTGTTTCTAACCAAAATGCAATGTGTATTTTAGATATCATATGGGTTAAATGCATTTACTCCTCATCACACAGCGAATTTTTGTATATATAATATTGTACATACTGCATTGTTTACTCACATGTTGGCAAGCTAGCAGCCTTTATTTTATCTTTATCTCAATAACACCAGCTATGGTCAGAACATTCACAGGGTAGCTTTAATCATCTTTTACTTGACTGTATTTGTCTTATGAAAAATTGCGCTGAGATTTCAACAGTCACCTGTTATGTGAATATCAGACATAAAAGACAAGTTTGAGGAGCTTGTGCAACCATTTTTAAACATTTGACTGAACATTTGGCTCATTGACCAACTTAGTTAGAAACCTGGTTGTTTGAGATGATCCTCATTATTCAAATTCACTGTACATGAGCGGCAGGGCAGAAAAGGTCTTTTGGGATTATTGACGTGTTTTCAACAGCGTCTTGTGTTTTGATAAAAAATCATGCTGTCATTGTTTTTAGTTCCATTTACTTTTATTAGAAAAGTGGCTTATAGCATCAGTTGTTTGGAACAATGTAACTAGAGTCTCTGAAGTAAAAACACTGATTAAATGAGAGGCACAAACCGCAGCGAGGGATATGTGGGTGATTGTTGGAAATGAGAGCAAGCTGATTTCTCACTTCAAAGGATTTTGGAATCGTTTGTTACCTCCAGCCGAGAGCTAAGATACTCTTCTACTAAACAACAGTTGCTAAATTCCTACTGTGAAAAAAGATCTGGGAGCAGAACATATAATTCCAGGAAGAGTGTGCGTGTGTGTATGAGCTGGTGTGTGTGTGTGTGTGTGTGTGTGTGTTTGCATAAAGCCTGCCATGCAGTATTTTGTTTTCCAGCTCTGTTGATTAGTTTAATAATTATTTTCCTAAATCTTATTAGTCTTATCTCGAGAGGAGCTGTGAGCAAAGAAACTGCAGTGTTAGTGTGTGTGTGTGTTGACGGAGTATGTGTGCTTGTTCTGTATACAATGTGTAGAGCGAGACAGAGTTGTTTTTGTGTTGTATTTTTTCATCTTTTTATGATTTTTTTTTCTTTGAGTTCTTTTTTTTTTTTTTTTTTCCGCTGTAGAAAAAAACCCCCACAGATAACATTGAAAAAAAGTCAGTGCAGTCAATGGATACGAAACAGGCAAATTTGACCAGGCCGATGTGACTGTGTCTGTTCGGCACCACCACGCAAAAGGTCGTCGTAAGTCCCACGTAAATAACCAAAAGCGTCTCTTCAGCCTCCGCTCTTGCCCTGAAGTGCTGCCAGGGAGATGGGATCTGAGAGTCTGTGAAAACCGTCCAGGATGTCTCTCAGAATCAACAAGAAGCGAAAAAAGAAGAACAAAAAAAAGAGTTTCCAGTTCTTAGCGTGTCCTCCGCCTGACTCTGGTGGAGTGCGAGACCATGGAGGGTCGTGCAAGGGTTTTGTTTTTCAGCTGGAGTGAATCACAGGGCAGAAAGAGCAGCACACAAAACTGAAGACCCCTCCGTTCTCCGCTTTTATTAAAGTCCAGAAAAAAAAGGAAAGAAAAAATACAAATCCCTTTTCTGAGAGTTGGTGTGATTCTGTTTTTTTTTTGTTCATCCACTGCTTGCTTACAGACTGCAGAAGAAGCACAGCCGGTGCACATGGGGATTAAAAGACCAACAACGCTCTTCCCCTTCATCCCACACATTCTGTTGAAGTCATCTTAGATTTTCAGTTTTTTTTTTTTTTTTCTCGAACACAATTCAGTGAGTTTTAAGACATTTTTCTCCAAGAGAGAAAAAAAACAAAGTGTCTTTCTTTGTAATAACAACAATAAGAATTATCGTTCTCTAAGTACAAAAAAAAGGAAGAAAGTGTCGCTGCGCATTTCTGTCAGATGGCCTGCGGAGGTGGCAGGCGTCTCAGTGAAGGTGAGAGATGTAAACACCCACTGGAGGAGAGCCTGAGATGCAGCAGCACCTCGCTGACCAAGTTCCCATGGGTGCACCGAAAACACCCGGCAAACAAGCCCTGTTCGATTGTCAGCTATGCTAGAAGTCAATCCGTACAGTCTCTCTCCTGCAGATTTGGCATTGTTGTTTTCTTCACGTAGATAACTGAAGCTGACTCGGCAGATGATGTTTTTTTTTTATGTTCCATATATGAAAAACATTCAAAAGCAAAGAAAAAAGAGTTGAGTATTTGATTTTAAATGCCGGTAAAGCACTAACAACTGACTACATGGATATTTAAAGTTTCCCCACTGACTATCTCCTCACCCAAAGTGACTTTATGGTTTAAACACACTGAATACAGAGAAAGAAAATAAGGCGTATGTTTCATCAAGCAAGCTAAGTATATGTTGGTTTGGCAGTGTCCAAGCCCCCGGAGCCACACGAGGGCAGCCGGGGTTCACCGGGATGATGCATTCAACGACGGTGTGTGGCGTGTTAACTATTGCAAGTTGTGTGAGTGTGTAATTTTAAAGAAAAACAACAATCTAGCTACTCCTCGTGTTCCTCCAGTCCCCGTCTCCGATGAGAGGGCGGTCTGTCTGTTTGATCTTTACGACCCTCTTAGATGGATGCGCTCGATGCGCTTCCCTGCAGGCATCATGGCCGCCGACTGGTTTATAGACGGGGTGAACGAGGCGGGCGGTTGGTAGACTGCCCATCCCTCTCTACTTCCTATCTCTCCTCCTCCTCTTCCTCCTCTTGCTTCTTCCCCTCTCCCACTCCTTCTGTTTCTTCGCCCTCAGATGTGCCTCTTCATGTGCAGGGCCAGGTGGTCTGACCTCGAGAAACACCTGCAGAGACAAACACAGAAATGTCAGAATGTCAGAAACAGCCCACATATACATGGAATAGATAAAAAGAAATACGTAAAATTAGAGTTGTTAGGCTGTAACTGTGTCAGCGCAGGGGCGAAAAGAGGAAACAGAAAAAAATCTAAAAGAGAAAAAAGCTCACATGAATGCATACAAGACGGGCAAAAGCCCAAATGATCTGTTGCCGATCAATGCTACTGGCTCTGTATATTAGCTGGGCCAAATTCCCAGGCCCCCTGAAATACCCGCTGGCTCTATGTATTTCTTGGGAACTTTCCATAATCCCAGGCCCCTTGAACTTCCCACCAGCAATGTGTATTTGCTGGAACACACTTCCAGCCCCCGTACACTACACATTGACTCTGTATATTTGCTAGTAACACGTGTCAATCCGAAACCCACCGAACTATCCGCTGTGTATGCTTGTTTAGTTTTATTAAAGCTTAAAGGTCCGGTGTGTAGGATTAAGCATGGTTTATTGGCAGGATATAATATAATATTCATAACACATTTTATTTTTAAGTTACATGTCTGTGACTGGCAAACAATTAGCTATGTTTTGATGTGGGAATGATGTAACTGGAGTGAAAATTGTGGGATTAAGAGCATTTTTATGAGAAGATTTCTGGCAGATTTTAAAGCTTCTCTCCATTCTTAAGTGCAAATTCTACTACCACCGTATAGCTTTGTACAGGGTCATATGACACATCTTAAGCGCCTGCCCGCGTGAACTGAACTGGCTTTGCTTTAGTTCTGGGTTTGCCCACATATTTTCATCATAATAACAATGGTGTACAGGCCCTCACATGATGTACATACCCATTACTTACTCATGTTAAATTGAAGCAAGTTTAACATTTTGGCTCAACATAACATAACTATGGACAGACAGAGGATTGCTGCCCTAGTTCTGCTGTGTCGTAGCCTGAGATTGATGCAATCAAGGGTTTGGGTCCATCCCATCAATGGATGGAGACAAGAGAAGGGGGCGTACCACAATCTGGTCCAGATGCTCTGGGAATATCCTGAGAAGCACCATAAAAATACTTCTGGGGGAGTGCAGCTGAGATAGATCAAGTTCTCTCCATAATTGGCCCCGACATCACAAAAATGAACACAAATTACAGACGTCCCATCGAAGCCAAACAAAAGCTTGCGGTCACATTAATGTACAGCTGGAGAAAAAATGTGCCTAGGTCTTCCTTGAAAAAAAAAAGTTTTTTGTCAGTTGTCCTCTCAGGTGAATGCGCTGATGTGCTGCCCTGCAGGGATCAGTGCTGCTGATTGATTTATAGACTGGGTGAACGAGGTGGGAGGTTGGTAGCTCAACTGCCCATCCCTCTCTCCTTAAAATCTTTCCTCCTCCTGTCACAGGTCTCCCGCCCTCTTGTGAGGTCTCCAGGTCCAATATTTGTAGAAAGCTCAGACTGGCTTTGTTTTATTCCTAGGGGTTGAGTCTCCATCTGAGGGATCAAACTCAACAGGAACTCATTTTTTTGTGCTTCAGGCTCAGGTGATTTTGGGGGACTTGGGGGGAAGATTTCCAGCAACTTCCCATGTACACCAGGTTGTTAGGGCTTCTCCATCTGTGTCTGCTGCTTATTGCCCTGGCTCGTTGTGGAATTCTCTCAGCCTGGGGAGGCGGAGCTGCATCCTCCTGCTGCTCCTGTGTTTCCTCTTTCTCTAGGTCCTCCATATCCAGTCTTGCATTCGGCCACCGCCCGAGCGAGACGACTGTCCCCAATGCAATCAAGGATACCTGTGATGCCATCAATTGGAGATCTTTGTTCTTTGAAAAGCGTAACTTTCCTTATTGCATCGGTGTGATTGATGGGGAACACATTTGGATACAGGCATCCCCCTCACTCTGAAAGCCTATATTTCAACTATACAAGGAATGTTTCTGTTGTCTGGATGGCCTTAGAAGATGCAGAATATTGATTCAGGGTGGTTCACATCTGGGACTATGGTAGGTCCAGTGATAGGGGAATCTTTGTGGAATCAGTACTGGTTAGAGGTCTGGAGGCTTGAAGCTGAAGCTGTAATCATACCTGGGGTAAATATGCCCTAAATGCGTCTATCCTGGATGCAACATCTTCTGGGAGACTCAACTATATACTGTTAGGGGTGACAAATGTTGTGGGAAAAGCCTTTTGCATCAGCCTACTTCCATCCCTAAAAAAGTGTATGCCATTGTGCTGACAGCCTGCATTCTGCACAACTTTCTCTTCAAACCCATAGACGATCAGGGATGGTTTGAAGAGCAAGAAGAGTGTACTCATAAAGCTCAAGATATTTCTCGACTTCAACAACTAATCTTTCCTCGTCCATCGTTTTATACACAGCAACAATAACAGGTGGGAGGCTAAAGTGCAAGAGGGGTGCCAAGGTTGGAGATAGATCAGGGACGTGAGAGCCGCAGGCCGTCTATTCAATGTTGGTGTGGGGGTTCTCCAATGAAAACACAAGGAGGCAGCTGTTGAGACACGCTTCATCTGGAAGTAACAGTTGAGTCCTGAGTTGAAATGATCACTAGTCTTAGGGCCTTTTGCATTTTGAGTATTTTGAGCATCCGCTTTAGTGGACTGTGAGGCAGGGGTGATTTCACTGGGTAGCAACCAGCAACTTTACTGCTGGATCCCACTAAATCCCACGCACTTGACCTTTAAGTGAACATTGATGCAGTATAAAGGTTTCTGGGAACTTCAATTATTGATGCTGAATCGTGTTCTGTTTGTTGTAATTGACCTGTGAACAACACTAGCTAGTGTTAGCAACTTATACTCACTAGGTAATATTTGTTGACAATACAACTGACAACAGTGTCCCAGAAATATTGTTTATCCAAGAGTAGATATTTTGCAATGTCTAGCATTCTTGATTAAACAGCAATGAAACATGATGGATAAAGTTTGGACATTTGGCTTGCTAACGTTATACTCTAATGCTAACTTGATCAGTGTCCATCCACTTGTGGAAAATTACCTCTGATTTCCTATTATTTGTCTAACAAGTGGTAATAGGTCAAATTTCAAGAGATACAATTTCAAAAAGTACTGGCTGCGATAGATGTTTAGAGTCATATTAAACTGGATTAGCAAAGCCTACAGGAAAAACCTCAAGGTATGAGAGTTGGTCTATTTCAGCATGAAGCCAGACAGAGAGACTGTAAGAATGCGACAGAGCTCACAGCTTAACACACACATTAAGTGAGGCAGGCAAGCTCAACCACTTCATTTTAAAAGTACAGTAAATTTCAGCAGTCCCACTTCAGTATGTCGCACCAATGAAACCTAGACGTGAAGCTCAGTGATTTGCTAAATACGGCTCAGACACGACCATAAATCACAGCCAGACCTGTGGTCTCGGCAGTCACTCCTCAAGCTCTGAGAAGAAGCCTATTGTAGGAGCTAATTAGATATGCATCGTGAACATGAACACAAACGCACACAGACTGGCAGCACGATTGTAATGCGGGATCATTTAACTCAGCAGTGACTGCACCTGCCGTGAGAGAGACATAAAACCAGCTGCTGGTGACGTTTAATATAGGAATCGCAATGTCACGAGTATTTTAATTTTATTACTCCTTTGTGAGGCCATTAAAGCTGAACATCGACAATAAAATGAATCTCAAATGATATGAGTACGGAAGAGGCAAAACAAAATGTGGGCGAGAATAAAATGAGAAATTAAATATTCAATTTGCCAGAGGCTTTATTCATTATTAATTAGTCTAGGCTATTCTATGTGTGTGTGCCTCTGAGTGTGTGTGTGTGTGTGTGTGTGTGTGTGTGTGTGTGAGTGTGTGTGTGTGTGTTTAGGCAGGCTGTGTTTTCTATCCAGAGACAAGTAGACAGGACTTAAGTACAATAGAAAGTTTAGATGCCTCTACTGTGATCCAGTCTCTTAATGTCAGTGCTGTCTGCAGGAAGCGTCATTCAAAGTACAGTAATTAAGGTGCAGCTACACACCAAGCCTGGCAAACTGCAAAGAGACCAGTTGAAAGTGTTCAATGTGAGCTAGACTACTAAGTGCTGAGATATTCTGTATACGTTGCCTAGAGAATCAACTGTCTTTCCTGCTGTTTTTTCAGAACATTAGCTGATAACAGTGTGGACACGACCCCCTTTGACAAGTCGATCCACTTTAGTTTCCAGATTTCAAGCCATTGCAGTGACCATGGTGTCAGATTACAGGTTAACTTTGCTCTGCGGTCTAGTGTTTCCCTTCAACCTTTATCTGGCCATGTGGTACCTACTGTACACCTTCGCCAGTCTGTGTGTCTGTGTGGCTGGACAGATGGCCACACTGTGTCACTGTTGGGGGTGCGGAGCAGCCAGACCAGCTGGTAACCCCCCAATCCCTCCCACATCCCTCCTTCCCATCCTCCTCTTCTCCTCCTCTTAACTCTCCCTTCTCCACCTCACTTCTTTTTGTCCTCCTCCTCATCACTCCTCCCTCCTTCCAGCTCCATGGAAACATCAGGGGGTCCCCGCTTGATTAGGCAGGATAAATGACAGACTGTGTGTGTGTGTGTTTGTGTGTGTGTTTGTGTGTGTGTGTGTGTGTGTTTTTCCCCAGGAGAAATTGTGTCAGATTGAACATTCTATCTAATGTTAACCTCTCCATGGCTGCCACTTTTTGCCATTCTCATGGTAATATTTGGTGGGCTCCACCCACCACAGATGTGTGTGTGCGTTTGTGTGTGTGTGTGTTTATGCGTGTTCACTACTGTAAAGACCTAGATGCATTCTGGCAATGTTAAACATGTTTCCTTCCACCTTGTAATGAGCATCAAAAAGCCTACAGGGAAATACTGGAGAAGTGAAAATAAGATTAAAGGTGCTTTCAGAGAGCGAGCGGTTGGCACTGCAACACTGGTTTTCTGCACTTTGAATCAGCAGCAGCAGGGCACAATGCCACATCGTCTATCTCCATCTAGCTAAATAAAGTGGGGTTTTAACCCGGTGCGAGATCTCTTCACTCACTTGTCTGTTCTCTGCTGATGAAAGGGTGTGTTATCCAGGGCACCTTTAATACCTGTATACCGGTGAAATCAACTTCTACATCATTTTACCGTGTAGTGTCTGGTTGCCGTGGTCAGACGGTGAGGCATGATGACAGGTTGAGGAGCTTGAACCATCATGAACTCTGAACAGAGTTCTGAGTTCTGATTCTCAAGAACTTTTCGATAAATAAACCAATATATCAATTGAAACTTTGAACTGAAAGTGGCATTAGATGAAAACTGAAGGGATCACTGAAGTTCAAAAAGTAATTGAATATCTGCACCAAATTTCATAGCAATCCATCCAATACTTGTCTGAATATTTCAGTCCGGACTAAAGTGGCGGACCAGCTTGGTGGATTAATAAAGGGAAGATTTTAGAGCCAACATAGAACTGATCCTAAAACCTAATCCTTAAAATAGGTTGCAGAGCACATTGACACTGGCTTTTCACGTGGTGATCGGTTCCAAACATTGAAGTACCCTTCAGCAACACTGGTCACTCCTGTAGCAAAGATGTCCATCAGATCTTAAATCAGAGCTGTAGCTCTTTATGTCACAGATGTTGATTTAATCAGAACGGTTTCATGTCCATCCAAATCTTGAAGAGCCCCAACTGTCAGCCATCAACACTGTCAATGCAGATCAACAGGACATTTACCTTTAGATGATTGTGTCTTTCAGTATGACTTTGCATCCAAACGTCTTTGTATTCTGTATGCATGTGTGTGTGTGTGTGTGTGTGTGTGTGTGTGTGTGTGTGTGCCAAATGGGGCTAATACAGTCCCAGCTCTCAGCCAGGATTAGAAGCTTCCAGCAGGTTTCTGGAGGGTTTTATGTCTAAAACCTAAACTAGAGGGAAACCACAACCGCCAATTACACTGTCTCTAGGGCAAAACTGCGTGTGTGTCTGCGTGTGTTCATCAGAAAAGGTAGCGCAGGCACACACACATACAGAGGGAGTGTATGTTAAAGTGGAGCTGGCATCTGGTGCCACTCAATTAGCTGCGACTGGTCTGCCAATAGCCAGAGTCCATTTAACTGCCAGCACAGGGGCATGAGTAAGCACACACACACACACACACACACACACACAAACACAACCCTACCTTGAGACCAAACACCAAACAGAGATGGTGTAAATGGCTCCATTTATGTGGCACTTTTACATCTCAATCATGCGTTCATACACCCACACAACGATGGCAGAGAGCTACCACAAGTGTGCCGGTGTTTTTCTCCTTATTTATTTTTGAAGTTAATCTCTTCTCAAGTAACTCATTTAGTTAGTACTTTTGGAATTTTATTCAAGTATTTATTTTGATGTGTTTATCACTTCTAATCAATGGAAGTGTTTCTGAAAGGTGACAGTGCTCTTAGGGGACAGTTTTAGGCTACTCTAATGTAAATTAGATGATTTTTGGGCAGTGGAGGAATATATTTCCCTCTTTGACAGACGCTTATTGTTTCCCTCTGCTTCTATCTTTGTGCTAAACTAGGCTAAACACATCTCGGTCCTCTTTCAATGCCTCTGTTTAGGATTCAACTGAATATGTTATTATATTTGCCTTTCACTATTTTTTGACGTTTTTAAGTATTTTAAAGATGTTATTGATCAATCAAAACAAACCCAAACCCATCAAATATCTCATAGTATGACTGTGTGCCAGCATGAAAACACCAGCTCCCTGAAATTGAAGCAATTGGTATCAGTTACTGATAAAAACATTTAATGCAGCCCTAATCTTGACACAAAGAAAACAAAACAAAACAAAGCAAACTAAAAGTGTGATGCATGATATGACAAGAAGATAAGCAGGGCTTTGTTGGTTCAATTCTTGTTGGAAAGTGACGGGTGAACACAGGTTCTTGACAGATATAGGGCATATCAATGTCCTGCAAAGTACACAAAAGACTGCATGCTCACAGTTACTATGTGTTTACCTGTCGCAGTGGTTGCACTTGAATGGCTTGGCTCCGGTGTGTTTGCGGTAGTGTCGTGTCAACTCATCACTGCGGGCAAAACGCCATTCGCAACCCTCCCATGAGCACTTATAGGGCTTCTCACCTGAGAGAGAGAGAGAGAGAGAGAGAGGATGTCACATTTTATCTAATTTCACACGTCTAAACCACAGCTGTTCACTAATACAGGTTACCACCCATGGCTTTTTCGAAACCAAAACAGACACACAGCCACAGATGCACACACACAGCCCAGGGGCCAGGCGGACCAGGTTTGACACAAAAGGCATTTCAATGAGCCAATACGCTCAATTTGCTGTAAATGAAGTCTGTCAGCACTGCGTCGTGTTAATTCATAATCTGAAATTCACCCTGAAATGGATCTGGTTTTGTTCCCTCTATCAGCCCCCCTCCACACACACACACACACACACACACACACACACACACACACACACACACACACACACACACTCCCTGAGGTGGCAGGATCTGAAATGTAAATGAAGTTTCATCCCCCACTTCACCAGATGGGAGAAGAGATGGTCTATTGTTCTCAGCCTGTAGTTATCTCTCTATGATAGAAAGCCTTCCAGCTGTGTGTGTGTGTGTGCGTGTGTGTGTTGGCTAGAGGTGTGTGTATGTGTGTGTGTGTTTGTGTGTGTGCAGTGGCCAGGAGCAGACTGTCTTCAGATGGGACGTGATGATGTCCGACTGTGTAAGCGCCTGTATGAGAGTGTGTTTCTCTGTGTGGGTGTGAGTGTGTAGGCTATGTGGGGTCGGCAGATAGAGCAGCAAAGGTTGTCTCCCACCTAAATCGTGATAATGCCCAAAAAGTAATGCTTCAACTCATTATAATGAGGGAAAAAAAGATACATTTTAATTTACTAAGCTGCTTTGAAACTACGTTTTCATACAGTAATGGGTTTAACAATATATTATGTAAAAAACACATTTAAGACCTTATAAACATGGCCTTCACTTAACTCTACTAAATAATATGCTCTTGTGGTGAGAGCTACATAATTGATACTATGCATGATTCTGCACCAAGCTATGTAACATGTCATAATAGAGGCACTTGCATTAAGTCCCATTAGTTACCAAATCTGTCACGGAATTAAAAAACACTAATTAACAGATTTCTGTAACAGATTATATAGTTTCTCACACTGCATTGTCATGTTTGTCACACAAATCTATATTTCTGCTCTCTGGCAGACTAAATGTTATCTTCACTGATTTCAACCTCTTCTTCAGAGTTATTCTGACCCTTCACATGAATCTTTGTATTTTGGGTATCTCATTTTGGTCATTTTGGTTCGAAAACAAAATAAATGGCATACTCAACTCAAAAGTCATATGAGTGTGATGGGTTCCGACCCAAAAATCACAAAACAGCTAATTAAGTTGTCAACACGCTGGTATGTAATGCAGAAAGAAATGCTTTGAAGTGCAAATGCTAACAACCTTATTTGTCATTTTGGTTTGAAACCTCAAAGATTGGAAGTGGTGGTTGGTTGAAATGGCAGGGCAGTGATTATGTGGCTGTGATGCTGTAGATCATTCAAAGCTGATGCCCCAAGGGCTGAAACGTCATCAGATTAAAAAGAAAAACTGAGCCACAGATGGCGCAACATTTTCTACTTGCCAGTCTACATCCAGTGATCAGCACCTTAGTGACATCACCTTTCTATGATATGTAATGTGGTGCCACAGGTACCAGTGAGAAGATGACTTACATACCAGGTCATCCAGTTTCCACAGCAGTTTCTAATTACATCAGACGAAGTCTAGAAAGTTGTTACAGTGACAGTGCTTTTATCCATGGTTTTTAAACAGTAGGATGACCGTAGGAAACGGAAAGTAATCTACCAGAAATATGCACATGTTTGATTTTTCTAAAGCCCTGTGCTTGATGATGTTGTGTTGCCTTGCGGCTAAAGCGGTGCAAGGTTCAACATTTCTGCTGACGACACTGGATCAGAGCCATAGTCTGGGCTCCCACTGTCTCAGTAGCATAATTTAAATCAATAGAAAAGGAGTTTTTCTGGGACCCAACATCAACCAAACTGTAATTAAAATCAACTCAATTTCAAATATTGATAAAGATTAAACACTTCCTCACACAGGCCTCTCTCCACTGAACACAGTGTGTTGACAAAACATGGCCAAACCTAACTCCAGACCCCCAATGTGAGTCACTCTGTGCCATGTGTATATGTGTCTGTGTGTGTATGTGTGTTCGTGTGTGTGTGCACGTGTGAACTGGGGGGTATTAACTATAATTTGGGTCTTAATGACTCCTAATGGGGAGTGATACAGCAGCTTACAGTCAGTTAGCCAGATGTCCCAGCAGCCCCTCCACTGCCATCACAGCAAACACCAATCTTCTTAAGGAGACAAACACAAAGACCGATCTAAAACAAAGTGGAACTAATGTGAAAGCTGAAGCATTTGACAATAAGGTGGAAACATAATTGGGTATAATGGAAAAGGATGTGTACACAAGGGCCAACAAACCCTGAGAGAGAAACCAGTTCAAGTCATGATATTACAGAAATTCAAACAGATCAGGTGCTGTGCTTACTGACGTCTCTTTCCCTGACCATCAGAACTCAGTTGGTAAGACTAACAAGAGCCAGAGCAATTACCATACAGTTTAACAGCTCCTGGCCACCACTAATGCTGTTTGATTGGTGGAACAGTTAGGTCACTTGCTTGTGATTAGCTCAGGAAGTTCAGAACCCTTCCCAGACAGAAAGCAGTGAAATGGAGGTGATGACAGACCAATAATGAGGTGAAAACAAAATGGCAATTCAGTGTGATAGCCGAGGCAAGTGCCACTTCAGCTGAAAAGCAATGAATTGAAATGATTACCCAGACAGACAGAGGCGTTACTGCTGCTACTTTTTGAACAATCGAATATAATAATAATCATGCACTAGTTGATGGAAACACATAGATAAATGTTCACAATGTCACTCCAGACTTCAGGTTCAGCTTCCTATTTTGATTCAGCTTAGCCTACAAGTCCCAACCACACTCCAGGCGTAGCTTCTACATTCCCAGCAGGTGTACTAAATGTGAGATTGATTTTCACAACTTTAATTGCCTAAAGTTGCCAACTTGGATCGTCATGCCAGAATAAAAGAAGCAGTAGAAAGTACACCTTCACATGAGAGGAGAGCAGCTCTGAGTGCAACGTGATGCAACCGCGAGTAAAAGATGATGTGCTTCAAAAACATCCAAATGTGAATGATGCCCCGTTCTCCTTCGTTTCCCCCTGGTGTCTGCGTCTCTTTGATCGGAGTCATCTTTCATCCGCAGATACAATGTGGCTACAAGGTGACGCAGTTGTTCGCGCACTACAGGAATTCCAGATCACGAGACGCGCTGTCCTGGATTTGCATATTCAAATTCTCCAGTCAAATCTCGTGCTGTCGGTTGGTCTTTTCCACAACAGGGATTTGGGTTTTGTTTCCGTCTCACCATTGACCATTTTTTTAGAGACAGACAGGCCTTTCTCTGCTGCCTCGTCGACAGTTTCCAATTTGTTGGGGGGCGGGACCAAAGTTCAACTATTCTCCATTGCACTAGCTTTTGTAATTTATTGGTTATTGTCATCACAGGTTTACTTTGAATGGTCATTTAGGAAAGCTCAAACACAGTCTTGGGGTTTTATGGCAATATTCTTGCAAATTAGAGTACAAGATAATTTCAGCTGAATTTAGAACCATAACCACTGTAATTTTGCTACCCTAAACAACAACACCTGCATCAAGTCTAAGAAGGGAACTTCCCCAACTTGGAATAAAAAAGTACTATGTCTATGTCCTCTGAAGCAGAAGAATCAGCTCATGTTTCATTTGCTTTTGTAGATGTAGATGTTCAGACAGATTTTCCATTCAATGTGATTCCTAGTGGGCCAGTCACTACTGATACGATGACTGGCTCAACAAACTAAGAACAAGCTGTCAAACTAGACAGTGCTAATCAAATAAGATTCTGTTACAGTACTGCCTATTTCTCACCTTAGTGTTTAGGGGTAATGTGAGATTGTTTCTGACCAGACTGACATTTTTCATTTTCCTGAAAATGGACCAATAACCAGACCGAGCTTTCATGTGTTGATCTGGACAACCCATCATGTTTCATTTGCTAAATTGGCTGGGTGTCTGTTCATTCATGTCCAGTGGGACCTAGGACCTTCGAAATTGAATAATGAATGTAGAGGTTCCAGACTAACATGTATTTACAAATTAGTCTGGAGATGCCGAGCCAAGCTATGATATCTCTGGTTTTGTTGTATAATTATCAATACCTTTTCTCAAAAACCTGTCCGACAATGTTTTAGAACTGCAAATTTGGTAATTATCATTCATTATCAATAAAAATGATGACACCATTTTCCTTTACCCCCTTTAAAAGAGTGAGAAATGGCAAGGAGAGAGAGAAACTACAAAACAAAACCCTTAACCCGCTGGCAGTGGAATATTCAACTTGTTAATATTAACCACCGTGATAACACGGTAAGTCAGTTACTGACAAGTTTAATTTCCTATTCCTTCTTCACAATAAACAATACATGTATTTAGTCATTTAAAAGCTGTTATGAAGAGGCAGCATTACGTTGTATTTTCAGCAGCAGTAACTAAACATGAGTCTTGAAACAGTAAAGCACAACAGATGTTTGAAAGAGCAAATCGGGATGAGAGAAACTGAAGAGATTCAATCAGAAGCTACAAAATTACTGAGAACTGCACACACCGAATTTTAAAAACATCCTTCTCTCAGGTTTCCTGTACAGACGTGACTTGACTGCGGCCAGCTTGGATGTGGGGTGGGATCTCTTGGCCCTACTCCGGAGCAGGTTGATCGCCGGCACGGCTCGGCTCAACGCGGCTCAGCTCGGCTCGACTCTGTGCAGTAAGACTGGTGATGGAAAAGCAAATCAGCATGGCTCGGTTTGGCCAAAAGTGCTAGTGGATAAATGGATGACAGTCTCACTCGAGCTTGCTCCAGCTAGTCACAAAACACATGCTGTTTTCTTCATGGCATAGTTTAAGCATAAATGGCATCATTTAACCTAATAAATCAGATCGGGTTATATATTTTCCCCTCTCAGATATCTGATCCAGTGATTTTAGCCAACATCAGGCCTGAATATCGGATCTGCTAAATCCCTAATATAAGGTTTCTCTACAGGCCAGCTGTGTGTTTAGGAAGTCCTCGTTAGTAAGTTACTGCTCCTTCGCATTAAGAGGAACCAACTGAGGTGGTTCAGACACCATCGAGGCTGCCTCCCTTTGGGGGAGAAGGACAGAGTTGGAGACCCAGCGGGAGACTAAGAACAAACTGCAGAGACTTTATTTACCAGCATGTGTCACATCCCCCTGGAAGAGCATGAGGAACTTGGTGCTCAAGCAGCTCTACCGTCACAACATATGTCAGTTTGACCATAACTTGAACGTGGTCAGAAGAATCCAAATGACACTGATCTTTTAAAGGCTGATATCAATACACTGTCAAATAATATCTGTAAAGTTACATTATTTTTCCTGTTTGTTTTACAGATTTCTCCTATATTAAATATATGGAAATATTCATTAAATACTTGCAAAAAGTGTTAAATATTAAAATTAAATAAATAAATGTTGTTACTAATATTGGCCTCCTGACGTATCGGTTTGGCTCTTGTGGTAAAGATGGATTATATCGTTATTTCTTAATTTCTTGCTGTTTCATCTCAATATTATTATATTATTTTTAATTATAAATTAATCTGGAAGAGACCACAACAGTCACAAACAAACATTTTCTTTAAAAGAGGTAAGCTCAACATAGTTACTTGACTTTGAAGCTACAACTGTAACTTCTCAAATATTGAAAAATATTATAATTAAAAAATTAAAGCCAACAATCCTCAGGTAAGGCTGTGAAAAATGTGATTCTACGACAGATTACTTCTAGTTCTGTAAAGAAGCAAAAATGATCCATGCTGAATCTTCAGCTGTAGTGTTTGTATGTGTGAATCCTCCTACTCACTCCACAGAGTCCCTCTAACTCAGGACTCAGTACAGGACCAATATTTTCAACATACAATGGCAAACCACTTAACAGCTTATCCTGTTGGAGAAATGTTACACTCTCAACCTGCGTGTGTGTGTGATATGTGGTATGAGTGGGGGCCGCAGGTGCCAGACTGGCGGCCGTTTCACACCCGTCTTCAGTAATTGGCCAGAGCACCCCATCTTCCTTCAATAGTACCCCCCTCAACACACAGACACACACACACACACACAGACACACACACACACACACACACACACACACACACACACACACACACACACACACACACACATTGGTGCGGGAATGAGGCAAGGCCAGCTCGGGCCTGACGCCACAGCAACCATGACGGCAGCCAATTATAGCACAGCAAGGCAAGGATGCATGATAAAGTCACCTAGCAACTGAGAGAAAGGGAGAGAGGGGGGTGGGTGGGTGAGAGAGAAGAGGGAGAGGAAGAGAGAGAGAGAGGGAGAGAGAGAGAGATTAACAGGCATGGACAATCAACCAGCCACAAACCAATTATGGAAGAGTGTGATGCAGTTGCTTGGCAACCCAAACTGAATGAGCAAGTAGAAGAGAGAGAGAGAGAGAGAGCAGGTTGGAGGTTGAGACCAGTGGGTGTAGAGGAGTATGGAGGTATATACTGTGTGTGTGTGTGTGTGAGTGTGTGTGGAGGGCTGTCTGAAGTTAGAAGTCACACTCAAGCTGGAGTTGCCATGCCCAGTGGTCTTTCATATTTTAACCCACGAGCTTCATAATGTCACATAATTACACTTTTACATCCCTGCAAGAAAACCATGTGCAAAATGTAACTTTGCTCTATGGGATCTATTGGTTTATTCAAAATCAATGAGCTCATTCTTAAAACATGCTTCAGTCACATAAAACCAGCGCACTGAATATGAAGCCCACATTCATTTTTAATGAATCTGTGATAAAAACATAAACGGCACATGATTTGTAGTTAATGAACTGCTAACTGTTAGAGAACAGTGTAGTGGGGAAGAAGCAGTATTTAATGGTAGAATGAAATCAAATTTGTATGCTATATAAATCAGTTCTGACTGCCAACAAGTACAAATCTTTGTTCGCAGACATTAGCTGTCAGATGGTGCATTTAAATGTCATCCTACACTGTGAACTGTCAGAAGCTTTCACTGCTGTTTGAACACTGGACACTGAAAAGCTTATGCACTTCAAAAAATGCCATTCTACTGAAATCTAAAAGCTGTTTGTGTGATGGTTTAAAATTGGACGTGCACACTGAGTTGACGCTCTAACAAAAATGTAATTGCAGGTACAGGTAAGCCTGAGTTACGGACAAACACTCTTACACACCTTCAAAAACTGCTCATCTATTCTGCTGTCTCTGATGCCAAGTATATTGGCTGTACAATTATGAGCCATGTACAGTGTTTAGAGATCAAACCAGATCAGAGAGAATGTAAAAACATTGTGAAAACTCTGGCTCTGAGTGCTTTGGAGATACACTGAATTAATTTGTACATCTAATAATTTTACATCTCAGCCATAATTGGACATTTTCATATAAGAAAATGAATCTGTTTTTATATCAAAGCTGTACTGCAGAGATATTATTTCAGACATAAACAGGGGAATATCATTACCTACATTATACATTATTTTGAATTTCAGCACATCCTCCTGACAGAACTCACTGTAATGATGTTTTCTAATGGCCTCTGGTGTGCACTTTGTGACAGCAAGTGTATTGATGCAGTGCAGGCCTTCTGTAGTTGCTCCTCCCTGTAGTGTGTGCTATGTTAATCCCTCCCTACATGTATGTTCAATGATTTATGGTCATAATAACCCAAAAAGAGGATTAAGCTAATTAAACCACAGTGCTGCGCTTGTAGTGAACAGATCGGGAGGGAATACTCCACCCCCACATTTATACCACACACACATATACACACACACACACAGACTGAGGAAGCTGCAGTGTCTTCGGGCTGTCTCCTTTTCAGTGAATGATTCTGCCTCTAAAAGCTCATCGTTTGTTATCATGACTCGACCATAGAATCATCAGAAGATTACAAATACGGCGGCTAGAAGCGAGGCTACCAGAAAGCTAGCCTGGATTAGCTATAATAAAGTTACAGCTGTGAGTTCCCCCTGGCTATGCCAGGTGCTGCCCCGGAATGTCATGCTTTACTTAAAGCCAAGCGATGGTTGCTAGGATCATATAAGCCTGTAACATGCTGGATTAATGATGCCAAGGTTGCTAGTATTAATACACTGGAGGTCCACGAGCGATGAACAGTAATCCTGGTGAACCCCAAGGAAACTGCTCACAGTGGATGATGACAACTGGAGGCCATGAACCACCACAGATACTGTAAATGATGCTGCGGTTTAAGCTAAAGTTGACTGCTAGCTTCAGGTGGTATCAGTCCGTACAGGCCTCAATCTGCAGATAACTTATGGATTCAGCCTCAGTCACTCAGGCTGAGTTGCCCAATGCAGAAAACATTTTGACTTGAAAACTGGTGAATGGATTTCTAAGAATATACATTTGTGGTGCGCTGGTTACAGTCACTTCTACATAAAGGTTTCTATTGACGGAAACACTGGCATCATGCTAACAACAACAGTCACTTGGTAAACAACTGGCGGTTGATTTGCATCGTGGAGATATGTAAAACTGGCACACTTGGTGGTCTGACCTATCTGATATCCCTGCTGCATTGCTAGTATTTTTGATCATTTGAATCTATCTACCCAGTTAGCAACATCTCATCGCTAACTGCTAGTTCTAGGTAAACTCAAGCTGCCATTTTCTTTAACAGGTAAATTAAGGTTCCATCCATTTGTGAAAATGTTATTCATATGTGAAAGCTTTCAAGCAAGCATTTTAGATGAATGAGATGTATACAATTTCAACATAACATCATAAAAAAGGAAATACAATTAAATTGTATGCAAGATACATGATGCTGATGTTTTTATTGTAAACAAATATTGTGATTGGTTCTATTTTAAGGTCTTTTTTTGTGATTTTGCTTACCACTGAATGTGGTCTCTGGTTGCCACTTAACAAAACAAAATCCCTTTTATGGTCATGTTCAGAGAGGCAGCACTGCCTGAAAAAGCACAGCCCTTTCATTAACTTCAGTCAGACAATTGTATTGACACAGTGGGGGTGCTCACAAAGCAGGCTCCAGCAGAAAACACACAATCACCTAGCAATAAAGTCGAACCTGGCTGAATAAAAGGTGCTGCCTTAGCCAAAATCAAATCAAACATGTGCAAACACATAGATTATTTTGTAAAATAAATCCCAGTGATAAGTGCTTGTCTTTGTTATAACTTTACAGTGTTCCAAAATTCTTCCTTAGAGTTTTGTTAACAACTGTGTAGTGTTTGCCTTAATTAGGCCAGACTAATCGCGTGGAACCAGACACACTGTTTTATTTCCTCACTGACTAAGGCCATATCTACAGAACCCTTCTAAGCAATGATGCCTCCAAGGGGGGTCCAGCAGGGGCCGTGGCCACCCCTGGAAGATTGCTGGCCACCCCACTGGCCCCCCTAGAGGGCCCACTAATTTCACTGACTGACTGAGGCGCTGTCTCAATGAGGAACAGCAATTTATATCTCCACCTGTGGGGGCGGTAATGTGCGTGCAGCCTACCGGAAAGTCAGCGCAAGAAGCAGAAGAGTAAACAGTGCACACTGGGCACCATAGCATCACTTGCCCTAAGTTTAATTAAATTAAAAAGAAGCCGCATTTTGTAAACTCTAAACACAACTCAGTTGCCTCACACATTTTGACTGTAATTCCCTCACCGGCTTCTCTGTTGCCAGAATCTTGTCTCTGCCCCGGTCCACGGACACGACCAGTGGTAAGCTAACGCTGGCAGTAACCGGTAGGTACGTTAATGCTGTAAGGTTCGTTTTAAAGCAGTGTCAGCCTGAGCCTTTGTGTTATCATGGTTTTCTATGGCGATTTTCATACAGCTGAGAGAGATTCAGTTAGCGTGAGTCAACGTGTGTGCTGCTGACGGTGATGTGCATGGCTGCCATGTTAATTTGCAGACAATGAAGAGAAAGTCAGTCGCACCACCAACTTCCTCTCATTTTTTCGAATAAGAAAGTAAGCACAGAAAGGACTCAGTCGACAGTGGAGGAACAGCAGACGCAGTTTCCTAACAGTAGTGAGGAGGTGGAGGTGGTGAAGGGGACTCAGAGACAGATCATTTACCTGAAAGTGTGGAACTGGGAGCAAGTTCAGCCACAGAGAGCAGTGAAGTTGTAAAAACAGGTGACTTTATCTGTGTGTGCCCATGATAATGAAATGGATGACTACAGCGTAAAATCATTTTAATAAATCTATGGTTGTAGTGTGTTTAGAGTGAGTGAGGAAATGTCATGGTAATAATATCGAACCCTATGATTCACCTCTATCTGTAGTTGAGGCTAAGAATAGTCTGAATAGAAAAGTTTACAGGCCAGTATTTTAAAATCAGATTAATAGTTGTTTCCTCTTGTAACCCAGATCTATCTCAGTTAAGAGCTGGGGGCCGAAACAGTAGAGGTGGGTGCATTTCATCGATGTGGCGATGCATCGCGATGCGTCACGTGACGATTTGGCATCGATTAATTAACGCTGATGCTTTGCCGCAAGACCAGAACAAAAAACACGTAACCGGAACCTTAGCGCACGTGCCGCCCGGACTGTTTAGTGAGTGGGACCACAACAGTAATGTTAGTTTCTTTGCAAAATGGCAACAGCTTTAGCAGCCCCCAAAGAGTGGCCGATTCTCTCGCCACCAGGGTTCACTGCAACCGTGTGGAAGCACTTTGGATTTTATGAGAGAGCAAACAAGACGACTGACAAGACCTACGCGATTTGCTGTTTTCAGTGTTTTCTGCCAATGAAGGGGGCTCTCGTGCAAGTGGAGCTTTCCCTGGTCAAAGTTAAGTAGGTCAAAGTGCAAATGTTTACATAGTCATAAAATTAAATATTTTGTGTCTTTGAAAAATACAAGTCAAATGTTCAAAAAACCTTGTTATTTACTTAATGAGTGTAGTTTTAGAGGAACTGAGTTAATTGATAGGCTATTCATTTACAAATGTAGCCACAGATGAAGACAAAATCAATCTTGTATGGAAAAAAGCATTAAAAATCGCAATAATCAAAGAATCGTGGCACCAATAATCAAATCCAATCGACAATCCTTATAATTGAAGAATAGAAGAATCGAAGCTCCCATAATCAAAATCGAATTGACTCGTGAGGTACCCTTGTTGGAACACCCCTACGAAACAGTCACACCAGGATTTTCCCCAGGACTCTTCGGGGAAACGGAAGGCGTAACTTTAATAAAGAGTCGCACTCTTTTCACAAATGGCTTGAACACTCTCAGTACAAAGACTGCCTACTGCTATGTCTTTCAGTCTTCCCTCTTCATGATATAGGTTTTGTGAGAGCTAAATAGAGCTGTATTGAAAATTATTTGAAACATTTGTGTGTTTTTCAAACTTGAGGTAAATGTGTTGGACGCATATTGTCTTTTTAAGAAAAAAGAGTCATGGGCATGCAATACACAGCCACAGACTGGAACTGAATCTGAGTTGCCACAAGGAGGAACAATTTGGTGTGCCACCCTAAGATTATCACTTGTCCCATCTGGCCACCACTATGAAAATGTTCTGGGGGCGCCACTGCTTCTAGGGTCACGTGGTAGGAAAAAATACTAGATGTGGATATCCGTGCGATCTCATTGATCAGCACAGCCAAGCTACTGACAGTCCTATCTTTTTACATGGAGTTTGCCTTTGATAGTGATCAATAATCAATACAGATGATGACAACAACTCTGTTTGACAGTATATGAGCAAAGTGCTCTATTTAACTGGAGCAGGAGGAGCACTGCGGTGCATGTCTGTTTGTGTAATGTGGTGTTTGGATCTCAGTTTTCTGATTGGACTGGACAGGTAATAAGAACTATCATTCTGATTAATAGGGGATGGGGTGTGGGTGGGTGAGTTATTCATCTTTGATGAGGAACATATTAATAACATAACCTGCAACCATCCTCCAGCATCAGGGCCCATCTTTGTGCCATATTCAGTGATAAGCACAGTGCAGCGCAAGTGTCATTGCTAGTTTTAGACCGACAGCCTTAAAATGAGGTGTGATCAGGTGCTTTGTTGGTGCAAATCAGAGCAGCAGGGTTTTCCCCTCTATCCGTTTCCCGAGATAGGGACACTGTCAAATAAAATTACATGTTTTATTTCTTTCTGTGTGTAGCGGACAGCAGCAGCAGGGCCGGGCCAGCAGGGCTACTGTGACTACATACCTAATTAGCATTACAGTGGACCTTTTTGTTCACTTAATGGGCCATCATCCAACAGGTCTCCCAGCCTCCACAAGGTGCATTGTCACACTGAAAGCAAGAACCCTGCATACCTTGCTGAATACAAGGGCTCTTATCTGTATTTACAATGTAGCCTGAATCTTCACTCTACAGTAATCACATTATGTGATGTTTGCCGTTGCTATGGCAACAAATGGAAACTGCCATTAGCACATATTAGCTAGTTTAGCCACATCGTCTGAAGCACAGTAACCCATACAATTACAATTTGTCATATTTAAACAAAATCATAAACAGCTACCAGTAGCCATAGTCCATACAACCTTAACTAACGTGTTGTCACAGATTAAGTCCCTGAGGAACTAGATTAGCTTCAATGACGGTTGCATCATCGAGTATTCAGTTACCTATAGTTCCCTTAAACAATGTCATGAAGATGCGCATCAGAGGGGATTTAAAAGTGGGTATACGCAATGCTGACTGAGAATTATGTAGTTATATCAATTCAAAAATATCAAAACTACTTTCAACTTTTGGAGATTGATTCAAGCGTCAACTTGATGGATATAAAGGGATCAGTTTCGGCTTCAGATTTTCACGTTGTGCTCATTTATTCATATTTCATCAACAAGTAGAGCTGTCTTAAAACATTTTGCTGTGGGAACACATGTAAGCCTTCTCTTTGCCTCTCCACTGCTGTGCTGTTGTTGTGTTGAGTGCACAATTTGCGCATTGTGCTCGCACAGCTCGCCCCGCACTCTGACCACTAGTTTGATCCGACATTCAGTAATGGCTGAGCACAAAAGGAGTGCCGTTTGGAGCTACTTCACTGCTGTAAATGAAAATGTTGTAAACTGTGATGCATGTAGGAAAGCTCTTCACGGCTGTGGCAGCATCACAAACTCATTTAAACACATAAAAAAAAAAAAAGGAGAAAGAGAACACAGAGCTGCAGCAGAGAAGAAAGGAGGAGGAAGGAAATGCCTCATCAGCAACCAGACCCCCAACCTTGAGCTCACTGGCAGAGCCTTTTTAGAAAGGCAGGGGATATCCAGGAATATAGAGTAAAATGAATAGTTTAGTCAAACTGATTAAATATAACATACTTTATTTAGACATCCAAATAATATATTGAGCCCATTGGAAATTATCTGAATGAATTATTTCAATGAAACTGAAAAAAATATATATCTATCTCAAACCTGAAATATGAAAAAGGCTGAATACAGTAAGCTTATTAAATACTAAATTATATTACATTATTATAACTATTATTATAAATGATTACCTTTTTGTATTCATGCACTTTCACTTATTTGCCTTTAAAAGCTGTCCTGTGTTTTTCAGAATATAAAGTATTACTACCAATATCAGTATCGGCGATATCGGCCTGGAATTACTTGGTAATCAGATAGAAACCAAATCTTGTGGAGTTGCCCACCCATACAGCCACTGACTGTCACTCTCCACTCACTCACTACAAACTGCTCTGTTCTTAAAAGAGCTGTGTCACTCTTTAACATCAGAGGCCAACGCTTGTTGGATGACACAAAAGTCCCAGATTCTACTGTAGTCCATTCCATTTAACACATTTTTTTCAATTTTTGTAAGTTGAAGCACAAAATGAGGTTATTCGTCAAAAATTATAAAACATTGCAAGGATAGATCATAAAAATACTCAAACACATATGAGTAGTACTTCAATAAAATGGCCAGATGGAACCCTTGACAAGGAACGTCATTTTCAGCAAGGAGTTTTCTAACCATCGGAGTATTTTACACCTAAAATATTCCCTCAATTTATGTCCATTTATTCATTGATTCAATAACTAATTGATTATTGCATTGAAACATTTTAAATACTTACGGCAAACATTGGCATAAGGGATTCATTTCAGTGTATTAATCACAAAGCTTTTAAATAATTAGATATAACTTTTAATTGCTCGACAGCCTTGGTTCAAACACAAGCACATCAGGAAGTCATCACAATCTGCGTCAGTGAAATCCATCTTTATCTTCTCACGTGTCTCCTTCATTAACCCAAAGCCCGTCTTACATGATCACACATTGGAAAGCGAACGGCGAGCAGCTCCTGGACACATTAGCCTGGTGTGCATCCTGTCTGAGGGTCACTGAGAGGGCAGCTGTAGTTAGCAGCTAAAGATGCATGTCAGACCCAGTTGGACACGGCTGAATTCGCAATGTCATTTATTACCAGGCTATCAATCATTTGGCAATTACTGAGGCAGGGCCTTTGGGCACTGAACTGGCCCTGAGACTCATGAGGAAATTAATAAACCTAGAGGACCATCTGAAAAGCAAAAGAGGAAGTGGATAATCTGATGTTTTTCTTTGCAATTTTCTCCAAAAGCTGCAAGTATCTTTTGAATTTATGCTGGGTTATGTCTTCAGCCTTACTCAAAGCTCTAAGTTTAAGCACTTTGTTAAATTACAACAACTTGTTAGACAACAATACTGGCAATTGTATGAAGACATGAACATATTTTCATTGAGAGAATGAAACTGTGAATTGTGAATTTAGTAATTGTTTCTAATTTATTGTATGTTCCATCTACCTGCCCAGGTACTACGGGTGGAAAATAGCAACCTGCCAGAACCCGGTGCAATGCATCTCTCCTTGTTTATACAGGGTTAATGTTTTATTGTGCACTGTCCCTGCTCAAATAAAGAAATAATAATAATAATAATAATAATAATAATAATGATAATGTTTTTTCTATACCTTAGGAGATTAGGTTCTAATGGGATAGAGCTAATTTCTTTCATTGAAAAGGAGAAAGTGGGACATACAGTAAGAGGGAGAGAGACTGTTCAGTTTTTAAGATTTGTTGAGATTGTTTTTTTTACAATATTGGTTAAGTTAAAAAAGAAAAAGGTAAACTCAAGGTACAGTGTATCTATTTCAATTCAATTTGACAGTCAGTTGGTTGTTGACTACATACTAGGCTACGTCAATATACTGTGTATGGCAGTGAATCTTAATGCAAGTTAAACATTAGGAAGTTCTAGACCTTCACTTAAGGAAACAGGACCTTACAGAAGTTTAATTGAATGCCCCTGACCTAGAACAGTGAAATGTTTGGCCATATAACTGTGTCTCCATATCTGTATGTTGTCCTGCTGCATTGCCCTAAATCTGGGGGACCCAGGGTCCATGTCAGACAAGAAGTTTTTGAGCACTGTCTAAACACAGATCACAAATGATGTAAAGGTGTAATTTTGGAAACTGACTGTTAATGGAATTTAAAAAATACATTTGCAAGTCCTAAGAGTTTTCTTGCATGTTCATGCATGGGTCCCAACACAGTATTTGCTTTGTAAAAAAAGATCAAAATAAGCAAGCAGACAAAGTCTTATATGTTATAATTTTGGTCGAAAGGGCATCAAGTATAGAAAGTGCTAAGAGTCATTCAATGTTCATCCAATATTTATGTGAATACCCTCAAATTATAGCCTAAAGTCAGCACTGCAATCTCATGATCATGGTTTCAATCCCCAATGAATTGCTGAAGCACAGGTCCGAAAAAAAGTCTTCAACGTTAGCATCTTAATGTAGTGCAATTGTGCTGAAGGTAATGATGATAAATGTAACTAAGGTCCTACCTGTGTGAGTCCTCTGATGTGCCTTCAGATGGGAGCTCTTGGTGTAAACCTTCCTGCAGCCATTAAACTGGCATCGGTGGACTCTCTTTTTGTTCTCTGGTACGTCTCCTCCTAGAATTCCTCCTCCTCCCTGCTCACTGTCACTGAGGGCTCCTCCTCGGCTTGGTGGCGATGGTAATGCTCGTGCTGCCACCAGCTTAGCCGCCCCTAACCCTACCTTCTTCGCCACAAGTTTGAGCGTTAGTGTACCATCTGCCGTCGCAGTCAGTGTTTGTGTGGGTTTGATGAGGTGGCGGCCGAGCTCTGGCGATGATGGCGGTGTTAGGGATGTAACAGCGGCACTGAGCTGTGCGGCACTAACTCCTGTGAGGACTTGGTCCTTTGGTGTGAGTGTTTCAGTCCCTGCCTCTACTTGGGTCTTGCTGGGGTTGGGCATCTGGAGAATTTTGCTCTGGACCTTGGGGAGCGTTACCAGTAGCGGAGGGGGGCTGGGCTGGTCAGGGAGACTTGGGAGGAGGGGATCCATCAAGTCCTCATCACTGTCACCACCCTGCATGAAGGCCGGCGTTAAGAGACAGTCCAGCTCCTCATCAAAGAGCTCTGAGAATCGCTTGGGCTCCGTCTGTAGATACCGCTCCAACTCTAGACATGTCTGTAAGAAAAAGAAGCAAACAGACCCAGACATAAATACTCTTTACACCTTCAGTGTTTCTGTCAAGTTTTCACACAACTTTCAAATGCAATACTTGTTCAGGCAGCACACTGAAATCGCATTCCTATCCACTGCCATTAGTTTGTTATTCATTCATTCTTCAATCAAACAAACACCAGCAGACATGGCTCAGTGACACAAGTCAAGCATAGTCAGTTTTGTTTATATAACCCCAAATTATCTATATGACTACTGCATGACTAGTGACAGACAGTCATTTTGTAACAGTTATGCACCATGGCCTTCATAACAGGTCTCTGACACCTCTACGCCAGTTTTTTTGGGACTGTTAAAAAAAACAAAAAAACACCCAAACCTAGAATGTGAGGAAAACAGAAGAAAAATAATCACGAATCACAATAATAATAATAATCACAAATTATTTATTATTCATTGTTGTGCAGGTGCAGTTTAAATTCATACACATACTGCATAATACAAAAATGACAAGAACTGATCTATCTGAGGACTGGTGCAGATCAGCAGGTCAGTCTGGTTCCCTCATGTTGTGGCAGACAGAGACAAATTGTCCTGTGGGAATACAGCTCTCTTTCATTTCCCCCAGTACAACTTTTAGTTTCTCATTTTCAGATTGCTTAAAATGTTGGTGCTTAATCCTGAAAATCTAAATTTTGGGCACTGTGTAAGTAAGGGCTGCTCTGTCTCCATGGCAAATCCTCTACACTGTTGGCACAGTCGCTCCTCTGTTGGAAGTTATGTTTTCTTTTATCATCCTGTGTCTATGGCCAGGCTGTGAGCACTCAGTCTGTACTTTGTTAATATTTCTGTGTTTAACATCAGTCACCATGGTCAGGTAGGTTGCCACAGGGTACTGTCTTTTTAGGGTCAGATATCATTGCATTTTACTTTGTGTGTTTGGTTTCGTGTTCCAATAAGTAAGATGGGTTAGGGTTAGTTTCTGTTGTTTTATAATATGGCTGACTAATAGTTCTGGGTTCAGAAAGCGTATGAGGCAGAACATTGCTTGAACTGGTTTGAGAACAAAGGTTCACGTCAGGTTCAGCCGACTTTGGCTTTGCGATTTGTGATGGTGTGAGTGGGGATTACTTTGTGGGTGCGTTTTGTACAGAAGGATATCATCTGCATATAACAATATTTTTTTGATTGTTTCTTTGCTGGCACATCCATGTACCTGAGGGTCTAGTCTGATGCTTTAGTCCAAAGGCTCAGTAGCCGGGGCAAAGATCGAGGGGACAGGGAGCGTCCCTCTGTGGAAGCTAAATAAGGAGGATAAGATCTGGTTTGTTAAGATTAGAGCTGAGAGATTCCTGTAGATTAATTTAATAACTGACAGGAATTTACTTCCAAGATTGAATCTGTTGAGGACTTCAAATAGTAGTACTACTCTGGTTGAACACCTTCTCAGCAACTATTATTGTAGTTCTATAGTGTTATTAGTCTTTAGAGAGGCAATGCTACCCTGAATCTCTGCGATCGTGCGCTCAGAATTCAATGTACTTCAGTCTTCCTGACTTAGTCTTGGAACGTCGTGTTTGTCTAGAAACATATTGATAGTTCTGGAGTGGTCTTTGAGGTGTACAGGTCAGTATAAAATTCAAGAAATCTGCTGGTTATAACATTAGGCTTTGTGAGTTTATCTTATGGATTGTTCTATAGTTTTCCATTTTCCTGTGCTGTCTACTGTATGTGCATTTTCTGATCTTCCACCTTTATGGTTTGGTCTGGCAATGTTAAGTTAACTCAAGCTACTTATCTACTTATAGTAGATCAGTTGAATAGTTTGACACCATTGGCAGGAATGCGTATTGTGTCACCCATGATAAGGACAAAGAAATATCATTGTGGTGATTAAAAGAAACCAATTTTAACAGCTTCTGGGAACTGGAATACAAAATGCAATTTCCAAAGCCAATGTCACAAAGCATGTTGTATGCATCTCCATCCATACACGTCCAAAAAATTTAATCATATGTTTGAACAACCAAAAATGCCTCTAACTATTTCTGACATCAGTGAATGTCCTTCCTTTCCTAGGACTGTAGACTCTTGAGGGACTCTGTTTTCTCGTCTCTATAAATTCAAATACCCACTGTAGGCATTATATTTCTGCAGCTGTTTACCGTGTCACCTGGCACACAGCAGTCCAGAGAGAAGAGGGCTTTAGTCTGTGATTGATTGTTGCTGCCTGGCCGAGCTCTCCGGAGCCCTGAACTGTGGAAGCCTTGCCTGTTTCCTTCTGCTCACCCAAATCAACCAGCCATGGAAGTTATATCGCAAGACAGAGGAAGGGAGGGGAGCGCAGTGACGGAGGGAAAGTCAAAAGAAGACACAAAGGAGAAGGAAAAGAGATAAGGAGAAAAAAAAGGAAAAATAAGCTTAAAGTGTTTATTCAACCTTAACCTGAATTTTTTAGACATCTATACATTTCCAGATTTTGGCAGCAGACCAGCAACGCCACAGTGTTTGGTCCGCTGGCCTTCTGTGCCTCTGTCAAGGGCACCTGCCACATCACCTCAAGAGTATTGAGTCAGAAGCCTTCAGGTCACTAACCTACTTTTCTAACCTAAAGGCTACACCTCTCCTCTCTAAACTATTATGTTTTCTGTAATTCCTGCCCCCTCTCATCGTCAACTAACACCTGCACTTTTGTAGTCTACATGGAACCCATCGACCAAGGGCTATTTGATCCGACCCCTGCTTTGATCTCCTACGCCTGCAAGACTCGTTATTTTTTCCCAAATTCAGCTGGCCTCATCCAACAGGACAAATAAGACACATGGACTGTAGCTGTTATAGCTTTAAAAAGTTAGAGATTTGAAAAGAATGTAATGAAATCCTTAAAACAAGGAAACAAAATCCCTATAATGTTTGTCTTTTTGTGATGATTCCTTCTTTTTTTGCCAAGAGAGAAAGAGGTGGGAGACAGCAGGCTAGCTCTGTAATTCTCCACTCAGCACTTTCGTCAGCTACCTGGCGGGAGTACTGTCCTGCAGCAGAGTGCCTTCACTGCATCTTCTTGGAAAATGAATTTCCTCTGTTTGGCCAAAGGCCTTTGGCAGCTGAAGGGTGTCATCCTGATTTCCACCTCTGCCATGGGAGCAAATTACAGACACTATAGAACCGTTTTTTTCTTGGCTGCAGCTGGTTGACTTGGTCTATTCAGACAGGCCAGCGCTGGAGCTTTACTGTGCTCAGCCTCTGTGATGAGACAGACAAACCAACACATTTAGTCTCAACATCTGTTGAATGGTGATAAGCTGAACTCTTTCCTTTTCTCCTCTTTTTCTTCTCCTTGAAAGAGTGTCTGTTTTGCTTTTGGATGCACATTTGCATATGAATATAAATCAAAGATATCTCTCCAGGGGGTTACACTGCTTTATAGGAAAACTTAAAAAGAGAAGCATGTATGTACAGAAGCACAGATGATGCCCAGTAACAATGTGAGTTTCAAAGCTGTATCTAGTGCTGTGAAGAAAACCTTCTGGTTCGCCTTTTGTCCCTATCTTGGTTGGTATGATTTTATAGCGCCAGTATTCCTTTTAGTAACTGCACTGTGTAACATAATATCTGGTCAGGCACGCTGAAGGAGGCTATTATATCTCTGTATGAATTAGATCAACCATTTCTATTGCATCTAGAAACCATTACTGGCCAGTATCAGAAAGCCATCAGGTTATCTTGACTTAAACAGTGAAGTGCTTTATTTCAAGACAAAATAGCTGCATAGCTTGGATAGCAGAATGATGGGGCTTACAACAGAATTGACTTCCAAAGAGACTTAAAATCGCTGGACCAACCTATCCATATCTCTTGATCCCAATATCTCCTGACACTTGGATTAGGGTTAGCCATCACAAATTTTACTGGAAAAATTAAACTCCACAGATAAAACTCGCAACTTTACATAAACCAAAATCCCAGGAAGGAAAGGAAGCTCCAAACTTTTAATTTTATTACCTTGGGCATCAACTGAGATGTCTCTCTAAACTCAACCCATCCAATTATGACTCTCGCTGGTAGAAAACTGAACAAGCTCTATGAAAAGACATTCTATTGTCAGACCTCCCATTTATGAGTAAAACCATCATAAATGCAAAAACACCAACTTACAGACTTTCTCAGATGAAGTATTTAATATAACACACTACGTGGATGAGAGATTACACAAAATAGGCTTTGATGACCCAGACGGATGTATGCACCGTTCACGGAACACAACTGATACTTATTTACATGTGACCTGGCACTGCTCACCAATCAGATTCTTCTGGATACAAGTTAGAGATCAATTATGTCACCTGCTTGGCTGTCACTGAGATCTGCATCCTAGGCGACATATCAGGAATACAATGACACAACACTTCTTCCAGTACTCTCTTCACAGCCCTCACTGTCACCAAGAAAACCATCGTATTAAACCGGAAATCTAACATAATGGAAGAATTTTCTAAGCTATCATATATCCTTGCAATGTTTCCCACAGTACATTTTGCCCATTTTGATTTAAGGCTATCTGGTGCACTTAGGAGAAAATTAGGAGGCTACCTCGAAAATGACATGACCATGAAAGAGAAATTGTGGAGAACATAAAATGTATTATATGTATGAATAATATAGTCCAAGCGTCACAATTTACTCTACTACAAGACTCTGGCCATACAATAACACAAGCCTATGAGCTAATGTCAATAGTCAGTATCAATCTATTGCTGCTCTTGTAGCCTATTAGTCCTGACTTGTTACTACACGTTGACTGAGAAACCAAATCATTTGTCTCGTTTAAAAAGCGTATGTGAGTGCCATCTTAACTATACATTATCTTGTCTGTGTGGTTGGTGCTGGAAAACGCGACAGTTGTTTCTGTGCACGCATGTGAACGCGTCTACATGGAGGAAAAAAGTATGGATATTTGCAAAAAGGACCTACTTCATTCTTTGAAAAATATTTTTGCATTTCTTTTAAAAACTTTAAACGCGGTCTTCTGTCAGTCAGTTCTGGGTAAAACACAACTGCTTAACACAGCTACAGATCTGAGATACTATGAGGATGTAAAGGTCACGCAGAGGAGCACTTTGATATATAATTTATGCGTTTTTTCCAGTTCATTCATGTTACTGGCGATTACATTTTCATACTGAAGGATTCAGGCCGTCGCTGCTTGCTTGACACAAGAGAAATGTTTCTTGAAAAAACACAAAAATTAGATTTCTCTCCTATATAAAATACTTTTTCTCCACAGTCTACATTTGTGCCACTGTACTCTCTCTGATATAAACATTATTCATCATATTCAGACACAACTACAGCAACGTGAAAATTAGTTTGCTTTGATACAGTAAATACAGTCTCTGTTGGTGCCTTCTGAAGGCTGTATTTATGTTTATTTATTTGGACTACAAAAATAGAAAAGGTCTGTGTGTCTCTTGGTAGGGGCTGGACTGATGCTGAGGATTGTGGGAGGTGGGCGAAGAGGACAGAGGGTAGAGAGAGCCCGAGGCTGTGGAAGAGGAGCGAACGGCAATCAAACCCACAGCTGGCAGTGAACACACCGCCTCTGACATCACACGTATGACCTTCTCCTTCGTCTGTTTCTCCTACACACCATGAATATCAGGTAACAATGACATGTGTGGCCCGCAGCCTGTGTGTTTGTGTTTGTGTGTGTGTGTGTGTGTGTGTGTGGGTGTGTGTGTGTGTGTGTCAGTGGCTGCTGGCTAACGGCTCAGACTGATAGCATGTGTAGGGCTCACCTCCTGTCCCCCTGCTCAGTCCCACACCATATGGAGAAAGGTCACATCGAAAAATACACACACACACGCACGCACGCACACACACACAAATACATTGGGCGGCCAGTACACTTCTTTTCATTTTTTCACAGAAAAAAAGATTTTGACCGACTGTTGGAACATGAAGCGCCCCTGGTTGAGTCATCAGTACAAACAATGAGACACTGAGCTTGAGAAAATCTGCTTCACTGGCAAGAGTTCAAGGGTGCATAACAGCAGGAAGAGAGCAGTTTTAGGACAGAAGTCAACTAAATCCAACAGACCACTGTGGTCAGAAATATTCAATCAGAGAGCTTCAGATTTGGTCAGCCTCCAGCCAGCAGCAGGCTGAAGTTAGACGTGAATAAAAATAAATAACAAATGCTGCATTCATTTAGCAGATTATAATGAAGGCAGATACCTCCTGTTCTTCCCACTTGTGAGCACTCATGCTTTACTCCAAGATGGTTACCGCTATTCACGCCACATTAATGGATCAAGCTGCCTTTGTTGATTTCTACCAGTCTCACTCCCATCTAGTTAAATACAGTAACATGCTCAGCGGCCCTATACCCCAAACTCTGGCATTCTTCTCCTCCCACGAGTGTCAGTTTTTCAAATGCAGGGCTCTTCGGTCAGGTTTGCAATAATAAACATGCAATGTCTGGTTAGACTTTCAAAATGAAGCTTGCCGAAAAACATCTAAAATATTAAGACATATTACGACTTTCAGACTGTTGTTAGCATTCTGAAACAGTCTGGCTTTGGTCAGGTTTGGACACAAAAACTACCTGGTTAGGTTTCGGCAAAGATGATGTGTTGGGTTTGAATAACGACACTACTACCTACGTAAGTCATGCGACCATACTTCTGTAGCTTAAAAACAGATCAGCCACAACACTTGGTCAGACATGGACCTTATACCTTGCTTTCTTCAGGGAGAGTGTATTAATACTGGATTTCATCCATCAGTAACTGTCAATGTTAAAGGCTTTTCAGCCATTAGGCCTCCAGTTTATTGACACTTCTGTAGCAGATATTATAGCTTCCCATTTCCCCTTTTAACCTGCTCACAATACAACTAAGTGCTGAAGCGAATATTTTTTTCCCATGTGGCTTTTCTTGATTACAGCCTCAGTGATTGATGTGAATGTAGCATAAAGTGCAGTGTTTTGCTTTTGAATGCAATTATGAGGTGTTCTGATTATGCAACTGATGCTGGCTGGCTGACTCTCCGTGGCACTGAGGCTCACAGGTGCCGTGATGTTACTATATGTAGTGTTTAGTACACAAAACTCAAGGCAATGATATCAGTACAATTTGAAAAGTTGATTCCCAGTGAGAGAAAACTCCTGCTGCTCTGCAACTCTTTATAACCAGCATTTAATGTGTGCAGGAAATCAGTTGTAACAAACCCTGTGACTGATTTTCAATGTGGCTGGTTTTACATGTATTTGTATTGGAGGTCAAGGTCAAACAAGGTCACAGTAAATGCAGTGTCACTTCTGAAGGGAATGTCAGCTGTGGTTGTCCTGAGCAGATTGAACTTCATTTTAAAAGCTCTAAATGTTTTTGTTTACTTGTAAAGGCAACCACATTTGTGTATGAACAGCTTGTGAATCTATTTCATACACAGAGCAGATACAAACAATGGAAAACGTCAATCTTGTCCTCCATCAGCCCCTTTTCCCTCATGAATGTTTTTCCATTTATATTTTGAGTGTTTGATTGAATATCTGAGCTAAAATAGCTACCAATGATTTGCAGATCCTGCCTGCCTGTGTGTGTGTGTGTGTGTGCGTGTGTGTGTCTGTGCGTGTGTGTGTGTGTGTATGTGTTCTCATCCTGCTGAGGTCCATTAATAATAAATGCAGAGAGCAGAGGGCTCTGGATGAAAACGCTAAGAGCTTTTGACAGACAAAAGATCATCGAGGACGGAGCTCGGCAAACAGACTGAAGTGGGTTCAGCAGGAGATGCTCCGTCTGTGTTTGCATGCACGCGGTTATGTGACTTCCATTAGGACAATGGTGAAATGAAGCCATTTACACGATTCGTTAAAGTGACACTTCTTGTAATGATCTGCTCCACATGTTTTTGCCACATGAGCGGCTGACTGAAAAACAAGAGGAATATCAGCAGTTTCCGTTTTACGGTCATCAATTTTGAATGTCCTACACAAGACAGAGGATGTCCAGATTGTTATCTTGAGTAACCGGGTCATGATTTCATAGACAGAGACGCTGCTGTTGAGTTCTTCAGATGTATTTTGGGGGAATATGAGCACCACAAGCCGAGTGCCACCTAGTTCCATTATAAGGGAGATAAGGCACATCGCTGTGGCTAATACATTCAAAACTCTGCAACTCTCACCTGAAAAATGTAGATGGATAAATTGCACCGATAGCAATTGGGGTGAACTGTCCCTTCTGCTCAGGCGTTGAGTAGATGCAGGTTACAGAAATGATTGCATGTACTTAGAACAGTAAAATCACAATACAGAAAAAAATATTTAAACTATTTTCACCCAAAAACGAGCCTCAACTCACCCGCCAAGTGCCAAGAGTTCAGCACAAGTCCTATTAAAACTCTTTAAACACATAAGCTTCAGAACCAGAGAGAGCTCTGCCAGACGTGACTAACCGCAGTATCAGCTTACGCTTTAAAATAATTCTTTGCCCGTGCTTATTCACGACGTTCCATATAGTGATGAGTGACTCGCCCCACTCTTACTGTAAGATTAAGACATCTGTGTTAACCGTCAGACAGACAGATGAGGCAGCAGCAGCTCAGCCGGTTGGTGGGAATTGTGTGATATAAATGTCAGGTACACGCTTACAGGGAAGAAAAAAAAAAGCCTTTATGTCAGAGAATGGTTTGCTCATGGAGCAGCTTGACAAGCTGAACAGTGATACTGTACAAACACACTTTGTGCTTTCACTTTCTTTTTTTTTTTTTTTTCTCAGCAATTTTAAACGCTGAGATCCACTCTGACATCAGGAGCCAGCACTTCACAATCAGTACTGTCAATGAGTTGCGAGACGACTCGGGCTTCTGAACAAATCCCCAGGTGAATGCAGGTATACACACCACTCCTTTCACAGTGACACCTAAAGTGGATACATCTAGCCATTATACACATCACAAAACCCAGTGCGTTAGAAAACGGCATGCATGCGCCATTAATCTGGTAAAACTCAAACCAGGTGCTTTATAAAACATAATGGACATTTAACCAACAAGTTTAATAATTTTTTTTTCAGACTGACATGACATGTCAATAATATGTTTCAATTTTAAAATATTCCTTCCTTCATTCATTATCCTTAACCGCACATCTTTTACAGCGTTGAGGGCGGCTTGAGCCGATCCCACCTGACACTGGGCGGGTGGGTGGGGTACACCCTAGACAAGTCACCAGTTCACCACAGGGCTGACACACACAAACAACGACTCTCACTCACATTCACATCTACAGGCAAATTAGAGTACTCGATGCATGTGCTTTGACTGCGGGAGAAGGCAGGAGAGTACCCGGAGAGAACCAACGCAGGCATGAGGAGAACATGCAAACTCATCACAGAAAGGCCCTGCCTCAGCCAGGTAATGTGAACGGGGTAATATTGAGTCAGGGAAGGATACGAAAAAGACTCAGTCAGGAAGAGAACACTGGAGTCTGAATCGTAGTTTTTAAAAGTCTCTGTCACCATAATTGCAATCCTGGAGTTTTTAAACTAAATCACGATCAGCAGTGTTTCCAAATTTCTCCTTTTTAGGGGTCCCAAAATAAAAAAAAGAAGTATTGTGGAGAACATGCACAAACAAAGCAACAGAAAACAAAGACGTTAGCGTAGAATTTGTAGAGTGGCTTCAGTAACACTGGTGAGCAAATCGAAAGGGAATGAAACACTCATACTCATATTTCCTATACATTTCTTCAACACACACATCTGAGTCAAAAACACATATGGTGGACAGAGGTTGACATTTTGCACTGAAAACGACTTAAAGCTTTCTGACTAACAGATCAATCAACCTGCTGATGTGCCCTCAGTATATGTTGCAGATAAATGGTATAAAGAGGGAAAAGGTGGCATGTTCCTTAAACAAATCATGACTGAAGCATCATGACAGGTCTGTATGTCTACATGTTACACAAATGAAGAACACAACACTTTTATTTCTGCACATTATCTCCATTCATCTGAAATAAAGCTGTGAGTCAGGTACGTTCAACCTCCTCACTGAACCAAAACAACAGAAAACCTGATGTTCCGGTGTCATCCTGATCCCTGTGAGGATCTCATCTGCTCCAGCCTGATCCTTTCAGCTCGCTCTTGTCTCTCTTCATCGGCGTGTGTTTATTTTCTCTCCACATTATACAGCTTTTGGCTTCAAATTATGTTTTTCTCTTTGCTTTCGCGTACAAATAGGTCCTAATTAAAGTGCTTTGGCTTCCATAAACTGCTCTTTGAAGCTCTACCTCTTGATGGATCTCGCTCTCTCCACACAGCGGGCTCTGATGGCTAATTAGCCACTCAAAAGAAAAGGCAAAAAGAGGCTCTTTATTCAGCTAATTTGCTGATGCGGCTGTGTACACGGCGGTGTGTGTGTGTGAGAGAGTGTGTGTGTGTGTGTGTGAGAGCGAGAAGAGCATAATGACTCTTAACTGATTTGTGTGAATATGTAATGCCGCACGCTCGGGAGTGTGTACAATATCAAACGGTTGCTATTGGCAGTGAGCTGCTTCCTTTATGTCTGAGCAGGCATCAGTGCTGCGGAGTGTGTTTGGTGCTTTGTTAGAGACTGAAGTGCAGTTTGTGTGAAGATGCTGGGACTGCTGAGTTGCTGCAGTGGCGTCTGTTTCGAGTCACATCGTTTTACGAATGCACATCCAGCAATCCGATCACAATAACACATAGACGGGTGCATTATCACTCAACTAACGTATATTTAGTTGTGCTAGCACAGCTTTCTCCTTATCCACATGGTGTCAAAATTCACCAAACCATCGGCTCACATTTGTGAATTCTCTAAATTATATGCATGAAAAGAGAAAGGTTGCTGGCACTACTGTTTTAAGAGAGCTTTTCTTTTTTTTAAGAAGTTTTTTTTCTTGTTTATTTCAGAATAGGTTGAACATATGATTAAGAATTAAATCGTGCTGGAAGCAGTGACCTTTTCATTTAACCTTTACTTTAATGAGAAAGTGAATGCCTTGGAATATCACCCTTGGAAAAGGATGATTCCAATGGTTTCTATACTGAAGGTGAGTGTCGACACACCTGTTTGCTCTTATTTTGCCCATATATCTGCGGTTTTCTCGACGGACGGCGGAGCAACCCTGAACAGCATCTGCACCTATGCTTTAAGGAATGCTCCCCATGGCCTAAACGTACGTGGACACCTGAACATTCCAACTGTGATTGGAACATTTTGTTTCCACCAGATGTTGCTGGCTACAACCTGGCTAAAGGGATTTCCAACATTAATCCACAGGAGCATTAGTGAGGTCAAACACGGATGATGGGTGATAAGGTCTGGCTCACAGTCTGCGGCCCAGTTCATCCCAAAGGTGTTGGATGGAGTTAATGTCAGCGCTCTGTGCAGACCAGTGAAGGTGTTCCATACCAAACTGAGAAAACCGTGGCTGGATGTAGTGAGTGTATGAGGAGGTGCCCAGAGCCCAACCTCCTCGAATGATGTCCAAAAACCAGACTCTTCATTTACTGTCATAAATGACAAAGAAAAGCAGCACATCCTTCCATTTAAGAGGCTGGAGTCAGCAAATGTTTGATGCTTTTGCTCAGAACGTTTTGAAAACAAATAATTATCAAACTTGTTGACAATTAATTTTCTTTTCGATCAACTTATCGATTAATCAAATAATCATTGCACCTCTAAAATGGAATTTGCCAAGTCGACACATTTTCATCAAGGCATCTTAACATCTTCTCCACAATGTCATTTAGTAAATGTTCTCTCTTGGCACCATCACATACAACACTACTAATTATATATTAGAACAGTTGTTCCAACATATGGTCCTGATTTGCCCAAAGTTGCACACTGACACTGACTGACAAGAACATTACAATCAGTCGTTCCTGTATGACACTCACAGAAGTGATCAAGATGCTGACATAACACAATGTAGCTCGAGTGACAGGGCACATGCTGTGTTTGTATGAATGCGTGTGTGTGTGTGTGTGGTCTGTGTGCTCAGGTATCCCCTCACTTCTCCCTTAATTGAAAAAGCAGCAGCACAAACAGAGGAGAGTCCTGCAGGGCCTGGCATGTTACAGCAGGACGAGGCTTCAATAAAAGAGGTTAACAGAGATGAGACCTTGTAGAAGAATGCTGCAGCATTACTGGATGATCTTTGATCTGACAGAAGATTAGTCTGGAAAAAAATTTGCATGGCTCCATCTGAGTCTGCATCAAACACACAGTATACTGTATTTCTACCAATCATTACTCTATCTTTGATTTTGTCAATCAACTAGTCATCAAAAAATCCCCAAAATACAAACCCAAACTTAAATCCTTTGGTCCAAGTTTATAGCCAAGTAATTTTTCTTGGGCGACTTAAGTCCCAGGTCATGTTATACTGATGTACGCCATTTCTGAAGACATGCACAACCAATACTGACAAGTAAAGGAGACATGGGTTCCACCCCATCATGCACATGGTGCTAACTAAAATACAGATGAGTAAGTAACTAAGAGCAAGTAAATCTGAGCTTAGTGAGAGAGAGAGAGAGACCAGTATAACCACTGAGAGCCAATCAGAAAGCAGTGAGCTCACGAGAACCAGAGACAAAGAAAGGATAATAAGCCAATGAGAGTGAGAGTACAGGAGCACGAAGAGAGGAGGCTCTGAGCTTTTACTGTTCATGTGCGCTCGCATGCACACACACGCACACACGCATGCACGCACGCACACACACACACACACACGCACGCACACACACACACACACACACAGCTTCACCTCCGACCTCCAGCCTCAGCCAATGAAATTTTAATCAGCAGTCTCTGGTGGAGGAGAGCACTCAGACTCTACTGCTGGGTAACTGCTCTCCTCCTCTCTCTCTCCATCTTGTCTCCGGTCTCTCTTTCTTTTCATGCCTTGAGCACCTTGTCCCCTCCGCCATCTCCTCCCTCTCACTTCCATAAACACCTCTCCCCTTCTCTCTCATTCACAAAGCAAAGGTCAGCTGCTCCTCTTTCTCCTTCATTTTCTCTTTACATCCTTTCCCTTTTTTTTCCATCTTTCCTTATAACATCCTCTTGGTGAAACAGATGAATCATCTCATCGTTGTTTCATGGTCAATTATAGAAACCATTTTACTACCTCACCTCAGATTTTTTATTTTTTGGTTGCAGGGAGTATCAGTACAATATTCGGAATTAAAATACAAATGGTTTTAGGACTTGAAATATGGTTGCAGGGAGTATCAATGCAGTATTCGGAATCATAATACAAATGGTGTTAGGACTTGAAATATGGTTGCAGGGAGTATCAGTACAATATTCGGAATTAAAATACAACTGGTTTTAAGACTTGAAATATGGTTAAAAGTGGTATCAATACAATATTGTGAGGAAGACAGAACTAGTGTTTGGACTTGAAATATGGGTAGTGAGTAATGGATCATCTCAACATATGACAGCAGTCCATGTCTGATGAGATATTTTAGATGTTGATCAGAGTTGCTGTCTGAATATGGCAGGTGGATCTTGTAGAGTATCCGGGAAGAAATGAACTCCGGGATATGGCAAGTATAAAAGTGTTCCCATAGCCGGAGTTTGACATGCTCCGAACATGAAATCTACTTCAATTGCTGTTCGGAGAGTATCCCATGTGGATATCACCATATTTGATTCATATCTTGTAATATTTGGGCAGGGATTCTTGGGTTTTTTGCGCAGTGGTGAGACCCGGCGATTGAATACATATCCATCTGTGTCACACTTGATCACAGGTTAGTTCACGATGTTACTGAGTAAATGACGTGCGCTGATTGTGCCTTTGGAATGGAAGGAGATATAAAAGAGCCTCTGTAACGTTGTAACTGCAGTTTGTACGGTGAAAAAGTCAGGCTCTACTATAGAACACCTGCTTTTAGAATGGAGTTTGGTTTACCACTGTGTCCCCTCGACAGACCACCAGGTACAGAGGGAATTTTGGCGTTAATAAATCACGTAAATTGAGCTGACCTACCTTCTAATAATAAAACTTGGCAACACCAGCATTGGAAGTGGAGCTTAATCCGGCCTCTTTTTACCTCCTCTCAGTTTGTGGTAAACTGTCGCGTAATTACATGTAAGCACAAACGGCTTTCAAGACAGAGACAGCGGCTCTGCTTCAACACAACGATGTAATGAGTTTACAGTAAAGTCACATTGGACAGATTATAAACCAGCTAAATACAGAGTCTTACTGACAGAAAAGATGATAGATGACAAAAAAGTTACCTGGACATTCAGTAAGGTAGTGTTAGGTTAGTCCACTTTGATGAGGAGACTGGGACTGAAAGGACACTCATTAGCCACTATTTCTTTACTTTTACTTTTTTCTATATAAGATAAATAGATGGACTACAACATAGCGTGATTGCTTGCCTGTCTGGCTGTCAGATTTGAGCTCCTATTAGCTAAAAAATCCATATTGTATTCTTATTTTATGCCATTAAATTGACAGAGGGCCTAGATTTTGCATTTACCGCCAGTCAAACTAGAGGGGCTGTTTTCACCCACGGGGGCATGTCACCAGGGCAAAGTACCTAGATGGGCCGGCTTCACCTGTACAGTTGGAGAGACAGAGGCTGCAGCAGAGCCAAAGGAGCTCATTTTTAAATTATGAATTCTTGTTGGCAATTGGAAAAATATAACGTGGATAAAGATAATAGGTGAAATACCAGACACAGAAGCTGATAATAATCATTTCCTACACTCATGCTGCTTCTCTGCGGTTGTAAAACTTCCCTGGCTTATATAAATTAGAGATAAATTAGCTGTCCTTGCAACGGATCCTCACCATTGAATTAGAGTGTATTGCTGCTGTATGTACATTTACTTGATAGATATAGCCTGTGTTGTAATGTGTAGTTGCGTGTGGAAATGAAACCGTTGAACTGTAGCTATTGATTGGCAGGTTGTGCAACTTTGATTAGCACTCAGCAGTTAGCTTGCTAATACAGCTATTTTGACCCACAGATACACTGTATATACACAGTATTGACACAGTTAGTGCTGTACCAGTTTAACATCTGGTCATACAGCTACTGTAGACTCACACTGTATTAGCCTATAAATAACACAGAGTCTCCCTAGTAAAATGTCTCTTTTTGCACAGGGACCTTCGACTGGAGCTTCTTTTATGTCACAACACAAGTTACATTATGTTTTGTATGATCAATTTATTCTTTAATATTTGATCGACTAAATTATTTGTTCAAATTATACATAAAACTCATCTAAATTGAGAAGTCACCTGCATACAGGCCAACACATACCTACAGTCACCTGCAACAGGGGATGTTGTATGACAGACAGTTGCTGCAGCCTTTAGTAACCATTCACCTCAATATAGGACATGATCTGGGCAGTTTAAATTGAAGTTATGGATTTACTAGTACAATTTGTATGTGACAACTTTTATCAATCATGGTCCTGTTGTATCAAAAACATCTCACATGTTCTTTCACAAGGAAAAAAAGAAAGCTTTGAGTATGAAGATAGAAGAGATTTTACTGATAGTCCTTTACTACAGGTAGTAAACAAAACAGACATTTCTGTTTCTGTTGTCAAAGTTTATCATGGTGTCGATAAATCGCAGTACAAGTTATACAATGTTCTCTGCAGCCCTTCAATAAGGTATCAAATATTTAATCAGCAGCTTTAGCAATGGAAGTTAAATTTTTCAATGAGACAAATGATTTAAAAACATTATTAAAATGCTTTAGAAAATGCGTCTGCAGGGATATTTTTCTCTGTCTCCTCAGAAAATGGTCTTTCAAACACAAATACACACACAGGCTCACACACGCACGCACGTGTGCACATACACACACACACACACACACACACACATAATTTTCACTGTCCGTGGTTATTAAATACAAGGACATAAAATTAATTAACAGCTTAATCGCTCACATGCGTGCACACACATGCACACACGCTCACACACTGCTCTAAACGGATGAGGCAGGTACGGCCTTTTAATTTGAAGAATAATTTAATACTGCTTAACCAGGCTTATGGCTATTCGCTCTCTCTTTGTCCCTCTGTGTGTGTGTGTGTGTGTGTGTGCGTGTGTGTCCTAGCTATTTCATTAACTGGCTGAAATGGAGGGATTGAAATCTGTGCCAGAATTATCTGCTCCTCTATGGAGCCAGATCAAGGCCATAAGGGTGTTAATGTGAATTTTGGTTTTTTTTAAAGTTTTGATCTTGAATTCTTTGAAATGTCAAAAACATTTTCAAAATAAAATATAGTTTAGGAAAAGGTTCATTTATTTCACTGATATAATTTCATATAATAATAATTGTTTCAGTTGTGCATTTTATGCTTCACTTTCAGATGTATTTTTTCAAGTTTCAGAGTTTCATTGCTGCACAATGCATGCCCGGTTTTGTGTCCGTGACTTGCTTTGACGTCATGCTCATGTGGGCAGCAGTAATCTAACGGGACAGAGGTGGCTGCATTTTCTGGAGCCAGGTGCTGCAGTTGCTCTCCACCAGCTGCTAACGCCTGTCTGTCATGTCATCCAAAAGCTACTGACCCAACTACACAACGTTTAATAGAAACTTTATATTTTAGCTGAATTGGTGAGTTTTTGGACTTTGAAGGTTTAGGCTTTTCTGCTGTGTGGTCGGTGTGGAGACTAAATAGCCCACATTAATATTATAAACAGCACACAATAAATAATTGATGTCTATATTAGCATTTGACAAATTTAAATAAGCCTGTAAAATATTTAACAACAGAAAAATGTGTGGTAAGTGGGATGTGAGGATTTAGATGTGAAGCGTCGCCAAGATAAATATATGACAGATCAATAAGGAGACCTATTATCTTGTATTTTCTTCCTTTGTGTCTGACTTTAAATGGAGCTTACAGCTGTTACAAACTCCCCACACAAAGACACCTTTATGTATGTCCCTATGTTTAAAAAATTACCCAGCATTAGAATATTTAGGTGAATTGTCCACAGTATCTCTTTGAAAAATACCGTTCTTACCTGTGCGCCAGCCCCAGCAGGTTGTCCTGGTGAAGAAGACACCATTGTAATCTGTGATACTGCCCTGTGTTCCCATTTCTTAAGTGGAAGTGGGAAACATGATCTTTTTTTTAAAGCACGATGCTCATACTGCTCTTATACTTTGATAATTGCCAAAAGTGGTCTAAAACAGCTTGTTAAATGTTACTTTGTCCTGAGCATGAAAATGTTAAGTCATATTTCTCAAAGTGCTCATATTTCCTGATGGCAACATGACTGGGGAGGGCCCTGAGCCTTCTTTATTATGCTGTCACTCACAATCACACCCACACCCGTCTCAGTTGAAGCCAAGACCCCAACGTCAGATCGGGCCTTGAAAACATACAATCTGTAACTGAAAAAATAAAAAAATAAAAATAATAATAAAAAATTCAAAAGAATATCAGGATTCAATGTATATTTAAATTGAAAGTAACCTTTTTTTTATAATTCAAGATCAAAGCTTAACTTCCAGTTTCAGATTGTATATTTTCAATCAAATCTTTTTACAATTGAACAAACCTTTTGGCCTTGATCAGGCTCCATATCACCTGTCTGCTGTGCTTTCTGTTAATGAAGCTACTCTGCCTCACTACCGCTCTCTCTCTTTCTCTCTCTCTGTTGGTCATTCATCATGTCGGACAGCCTGTCCACCACCATGAGGCATTTATCCAGCCTGGAAAAATTATGGTCTTGTTGTCTACACATCACATCACATCACATCACATCCAGACAACACACACACACACACACACACACACACACACACACACACACACACAATGTCTAACCTTTCAATCAGCCTGTGCATGAATGGGTCTCTCTCTAAACATTTTAGTGCCTCTGTAGTACCACTTGTTCTTTGAACTATTACTATTTCTTGTCATCTTAAGCCAAAGTACAAACTGTTCAGTGTACACAGATTCATACTTTACAGTATGAAAAACATACATTATTTCCCTTATCAGTTATTGAAAGCATGTGTTGCATAAAATTGTCACTCCCAACCAAGACATTAATAAACATACATACATACATACATCATATTTAATAAAATTTTTCTTCTGTATCCATTACAGCAATAGGGCTGTTGCATTAGATTGTATTCATCAGCATTCGTGTGCGACTGTTGCACTTGAAATGTTGGGTTTATTTTTTTTATTTTCATAATATAAATAATTGATCTACAAAAAGAAAAAACAAGTACTATAATAATGAAAGTCCCTTTTAATTGTTCTATAAGTAATGACCGACTTACTTTCACGAAAATCTAATATTTTCATCTACTCATATTTTTTACCCTTTTATTCCTTTGCCCATGCATGAACATTCTCCTCATGTTACTACGTTACTGTTATTGCGCGAAAATTGTTACTGTTATGAAATATGTAAACATAACATGTTCTCTGGTTGAAATAGTTCAATGTCATATGACCAACCACCCAATTAACAATATTCTTATTTATCGTTGATAGTTGTTGCTTTATATCATTTCAGTATTCTGCTCCAGTGACTCTGTTTCGCTACAGGGATCATTAAAGCTTGGTCTTATCAAGCATTTGAACAAACCTCATCAGTGTTTTTCTTCTCATGTAAGTACAGTTTTTATCAGTCACAGTGTAGCTGAGATACTCAAAGCCCAGAGTGGTGTTCAGTGAGTGCCCAGAGTGCTTTTGTTCAATTCAATTCACATCACAGTTTCAGAGCCACAGACTGAAAGTGAACGTTCAGCACTTGACGAAAGGAAAACCCTTGACTCCGAAACTTAAATAAGTGTAAATGTAAGAGGTAAAGAGACACTTCTGCCAAGTGGTTTGATAAAAGCTCTGTGTCGTTCCTGATAGAGGACAAAGAATGACATAGAGATAAACACCCTGATGAGGTTTAGTTTTGATTAAAAAACATACCTTGTGGAATTGTTTTGTAATTCGCAAACATTTTGGAGGCTGTGGAGCCTTACTTAATGAAAATATAGGGACAAGAGGGAAAAAAGAGGAGAGGGAACTAGAGTCTGTAGTGAGTGCTGAGATTAGTCAGAGGCTGAACTGAATTCAAACACACCCACCTTTGGTGCCTGCAGTTGCTCACTAGCTTATGGCTAATGTACAGCAAGGTTTTCTAGCTTTTTGGGGTGAATAAAGACAAAGAAGTCCAAGGTCAAACTTGTGTGAGTAACACAAGGCAACAATGTACTTCCTTTTGCACGGTGAGAGCTTTACAGTATATGCATGATTCTAGTTTCTCCATCACAGCTAGCAAAACTTGTTTGGCTTTTCACATATTGCTTTACAAAAACGTTTTTTCTGAGAATGTATTTAAAAATGTCATGGCCTGTTGAATATAATAATAATAATATGTCTTATTATATAAATAATAAAGACCGTTTTTTTGCTTGATCACATATCCTGAAATAACAAAAACATTAACACGAAAGCTTTAACCCACACAGCTACATCTCAGCAACAACCACAACAAAAAGCATATTAACACTAGACTCAAAATGTTATGAATAAATTAAACACAAGAAATCTGCAATAACACACCGTTAAGAGAATTATGCTTCTTCATATTTGCCTCATGGGGAAAGTCATATGTTCAGCAGCTTTAAATATGACATCGTAAATACTTTGTTTTCATTTATGTAATAATTTTTGCTACTGCTACTGCTTAGAGGATAACTGATAATCAACACACGAAGCATCTCTGTGCAGCTTTCATCCAGCTTGCAGACCAACAGAACCAAAAAACTGTTGTTTCTAACTGTGCAAAACAGATTCAGCTGCTCTTAGCACCGGACTATGTTTGGTACTTGCCTGGCATGAAACGACGAGTTCTACGTTATGATTTAAACCTCAGGGTTCACTGAGCCATTACACATTGAACTGCTGCTCTTACCACTGAATCATTTCATTCAAACCACTTTTCTCTCTCAATGTAGCATGAAAAAGAGTGAAAGGAAACTGTACCACCTGATTTGTTTGTTGGGAACTAAAAATATCCTCCCCTGACACCGCCTGCCGCAACTACTCCCTGAGTGCAACACATGTGTGACATAGAGAATATGTTTGTGTGAGAAAGGTGTGCAACATTTGGACCGAAGCAATGTTCCTGGTTATTACCAGCTTCCTACAATAAAAATAGACATGCATTCTTAACTTTCTCAGATCTTGAAAACCATAAATGTGTGTGTGCGAGCTCATAGCTGGATGCAAAGAATAACTGTAAATATCCCTGATGGATGTGTGCAACCCTAAGTGATACAACTGAACAAGAATAAATACAACTGATGTTTGATCCTGTAAAACACCCTAGATCCAATTGTCAAAACACATCCAACCTCACAATTTAGTCAGTTTTTCCAAACAAAGGCCCCTTCACTCTGAAGTCTAAACCCTCCTTCTTCCTCCTAAACAATTTATATTACATCAGGAGTCATACCATCTACTAAACCAATTGGTCTGAAATGTTGTTACCCTGACACACAGCATAAGGCCCCAGTAACTCCTGCATTTATGTGCAAAAGCGAAATTTCAAGCCAAAATCAATTCTTCATTGGTGGCAAAGTGAATTCAAGCAGAGCTTTTGTGCATTTTTTAAAACTACAGTACAGTTTAGTTGCTCTGGTCCAAATCAGGTAAGGGGAAGGGTTTGAATATACTGAATACACTCTTCTGGTTACTCCATTTTTTCCCTTGATTCCTTTTCTTGTCACAAAAAAAAAAAAAAAGAATGAACGGAGTGAACTTTATTGCATAAAAATAGCCACTAGAGAAGCTATGAATACTCTGGGACTGGAGCGACATAGTAAGCACAGGAAGAAGATCGTGTAGAAAACCTCATCAGCCCATCATTCTTTAGTACTGATCCACATGGAACTTGGATCCATTCTCTGGCAACTGTTGTTTTCGTTCTTTATTCTATGCAATGTGCACGTGGCTGTGGGAGCAAAAGACTTGTAGAGTATACTATGAAGTTTGCCCACATCAAAGGTTGGGTCATGTTCCCACCACAAACTAACTGCTACAGAAGTGGGTCTCAGCACGGTTATTTCAGTCTACATTTGAGTTGTGTTCACACCTGCCTGAACAATTTGTACCAATTGCATTGCAGTTGGAATCAGAGCTAGATAATGCTATGTGTGTGCACTGTCACATTTACTGTTGTTATATTACTGTGGGGGCAAATTAAGATGTTTGAACCCATTAACATCACAAAGTAATGTGCAAATTCAGCAAACAAAGAACCAAATGAAACTGAATGAAATTCGAAAAGGAAATTTGTGCGGTTATGGGTGCAAAGGCAACATATAACTGAACAATATCCTAATTACTTATGAGGTGACTAAAAAGGGCGACCAACGGCGTGGTGTTTTGGCAACCAAAATCTGATGGCTGGTTGTCTGCATGGCAAACCACTTTTAAAAGTTAGTGTTGAGCCCTGCAATAATTAAATCCTTGATTTGACTTTTGTTTAGATTGAAGCGGCCAACACCATGTCTGCAGGTCTGAGCTTTGTCATTTGATATAAGACCCTCAGGTGTGGAGTCATCATGAAGTATATTAAAGGACATTCAGCCACACCTGCGGTCAGCTGTGTAAAAGGTAATCAAGAAGGTAATAAGATGGTTCCACAGGGAGCTTCTGCTTTCATAAAAATAATGTCAAACTTTATTATTCCGTCTGACACACTGAGGTCTGGATGATCCCCAGAGACTATTTAAACTGATATTAGTCTTTTACTCAAAGTGTCCAGTCAGTCAGTTGTGTCCACCTTATATATGGCAGAAAATGATGATGTTTGATTGACAGCATATTTATTGTGTAGTTGTTCATTTGGCCTCCATGCTGTTCAGAATGACACAATCACAAGTAGAGTCGCTCAGGACAATATTGACAGCAACGGATGTCTAAAGCTAATAAGCTCATTTCACACACACTCCCATACACGCGCACTCACACACACACACACGCACACACACAAACCTCCCATATCAGGCTTCTGTCCTCTCTCCCTCCCTTCCTAATTGACCATGAAAGTACCCCATAAATCGAGTTACTGCATTGTGCCTGTCTACTCATATAAAAGTGCTTTAATGGTTTTGCTAGGAGCTCTGTTGGGAACATTAGGCAGAACTCTCCACATTCATTAGCCCATTAGCCTGTTTCAATATTGACACTGTCTCATTTGTCCCCTCCCCTGTCTGTCAGTGCTGAGACACTCTGGGACCAGGTCTGAAATGTGCCCTCCGGCTCTGCTTTGTTTCGGATCAACAAATGCTCTTCCTGTGATTGCACAGGTTCAGGTTCAACAATATTGCACAGGGACATGTAGTCAAGCTAAATACTGGCGAGGAGCAATATACATCTTTTCTTTGTTGTAGTCTTTGTAGTTTTGTCATATGATTACAAAAACCTATTGTTATTATTATTTATAACCATCTCCTAGTTTGAAATGTCTATGGTCCCATAAATGTAATAAAAATCAATTGCTTCAGTCATCCTCAGACAGACAGACAGACAGACAGATAGACTGCATGAATAGATATATACACATTACCATAGGAAATCAGTATCCTGAGACGGGGCTGAGCCTGGTTAAACCCAGCACTGACATTTCTTTCACTTAACCTTTATTCATAATTATTGTCTATGATAATTGTGAGTACTGGGTACTTTCTAAAACAATTAAAAATCCAAATGTCCATTCAGAAACCTGGACAAACAACCATTGACTATGGTGCGGTAACAATCACACATTATTATGCTGTTGTTAAACTGGAAAGAACCTGCAGGCCGAACTGACACTGACAGATTTACGTCTGTACTATAGCAACAAGAGACATGTTGCGTCTTCTGTACAAGATACAAGAATTGTTTGAATCAACAGTGTTTTATATCTCAAAAGAGTTCCTGGATTTTCCAAACATGTCAAGTGTGTCAGGTTGAATTTTAGAGATACCCGTATGAAATGATGCACGCAACAGCTCAAGTTTTTCCATGTGATAGAAGCTGCAGCATGACAACTATGCATTGCATAGTGGAGACAAATGTAAAAGCGACAATTAAAAATTTCAGGATTCAGGATTGCAAATTGAAGGCTAATATAAAGGCCAGCATTTTGACTTTGTAACAACTGTGGTACTGTAATAACTTACACATGTGCCGTATGCAATCTCTTTAGATATAAAAGTCAAAGCTCAGAGAGAAGAGCTGCTGCGGCCTGAATCACTGTGGCCGCCTTTTCTGAAGTGCACATTGAATACATGCATATATAGTAACAACATTTTCTAAGGAAATTATCATTATTGCAGTATATACTGTATGTACATTAAATAAACAAATGTCAAATCATAATTACAGAGAAAATAACGTGTCTAACAGATTATTTCTGTATCCAGCAGCCTGAGTGAACAGCACTCCACTGAACCTAATGAACCCACTGAAGTAGAACATTATGTTAATGCTGAGATATGAGACTGCATTCCTGCAGAATGCATATCTAGCTAGCCAGAGAGGAGATAACACGCGTGTGAATGTGCATGTACACACTCTCCACACCTACAAACACACTTACACACGATATCCTCCATTCAAATCCACAGGGGGCTACTGGCTTTATTTAGGTGTATGAAAGACGAACCGCGGCATGTGTGCGGCAGCTGGTCCAATCATGATAAGTATGCAAATTTATATTTGATTACATTTATACTCGTGCTTTGTCGAGTGAGGTGAGTTTTACTTCAGTATCAGCAGCTGTCAGCAGGTAGCACCGCTTTGAATCCCACTTTGGAAAATGCTGATATTACTGCTGAATTTTCTATAGCGTGGGACAATATGACAAGTCATCTATAACTCTGTGTGTGTGTGAGAGAGAGAGGGAGGGAGAGAGAGAGAAAGAGAGTGTCTGTGTGTGTGTATGATGCAGTACAAGCCTGTTTAAGGTCAGTCAAGCCTTGTTGAGTGAGGCCTTTACCATCACAGCCCCCTGTGGAGGGTCCAGCAGGGTGGTCTGTATTGGGTGCCTGAGTTCATGCACTTTGTTTCTGTCGCATTGGTGTCATGGAAAAGACGTCACAGCATCAGGCTATACCACCTGCCGTAGGTGCTGCCAGAGGGCAGAACCAAGTTACAAAAAACAAGCCTAACATTGTTACTCTTGACTGTTCCACCCTGCTGCTGCCTGAGTTGCTGACATTGTGGATGTCAGGTTCAGGTAGATGAGCTATTTATACCACTGGTACCTGCTGGTTAAAATGATAAAATAGAGGATACAAGATTGAGTCTAATATGGGCTTGTTTCAAAAACAATGATAAACAAATTCCTGAATACTCATGCCATAATTCATAGCTTTAATATATACATTTTCAAAGTGAAAAGCTTGTAAAGAACCTTGAAGAACCTTAATTATTGGTAATTAACAATTAAAATACCATAGTGTACTTTATGTTGAAAAATGTGATGGTTTAACAGGTTTAACCTGGCACAAAAATGCAGAAATTACTTACAGCAGAAAATGGTGGCTTCAACTAAAATAATCAATGTTCTATTTGTAATTGTCTCGAGAAAAAACTATAAGTCTAAAGTGGCCGATAGACGATGCAAAGCTCTGTACACAAAGCACTTAAAAAATGCAAAGTCTGATCTGATGACAGTGCAATGGGAAAGGTCATTGACAGAGTTTAACTTATAGAACCATGGTGATCAGGGTCAAGAAGAATATCTTCAACGAGATTAAATGTTTGGAGCTGTTCAAATCATGAAGGCTTATCCTCCGAGGACCAAGAAGAGTCCCAGAATCATGTAGAAGTTGTATAATATTAGTGTCATTTGGCCAAATTAAAAATGTTCAGTTATAAATTGTTAATGAATCAGAATCAGAAACACTTTATTGATCCCCATGAGGAAAATTGCATGAGAGGCATAAGTAGACCTTGTAAAAACCCTTTACTCCTCCAATGCAGCTGAGCACAGCAACACTGTGTTAAACACTCACTGAGTGATAAAGCAGAATCATAATATCAATCCCTCTTTTCCAGTTGCAACTTCCTGTTTTTATAGCCACAATGACAGAAAGCTCATTAGCTCACCCATCAGTTGTTTGGCGAGCTGTTGCTCGACGCCCATTTCTCATTCAGTTGAAATAGGTTATTGTTGGTGACGATGGCTTAGTTTAAATGGCTGCTGCTCTGAACAACAGGCTTGATTTCGGATCACTCACACATCAGTCTGAACACAAACAGACACCACAAGCTGTTAGATGATGTTCTGCATGATGATGGTGTTTATGTATGATGTCAGCACCATGGTGTGTGTGTGTGTGTGTGTGTGTGTGTGTGTGTGTGTGTGTGTGTGTGTGTGTGTGTGTGTGTGTGTGTGAGGACTGCATACTACAGCACACATGCTGACTTTTTCCCCTGATGTATTCCTGGTATATTGCTGACAGCCTGCAGTCTGAAGAATACATTCATTTAATGATTGCTGGGTGCGTGTGTGTTTGTGTGTGTGTGTGTGTGTGTGTGTGTCAGCAGTCAACAACAGCCTCCTCAAAGCAGTCAGTAGATCCGGGCCTGGAGGTCACAGCACAAAAAATTGGACAGACTTTTGTGATCATATATTTTATCAGGAACAGCTGGGGAAGATTAAATTAAATTTACACCGCATCATAAAAACACATCTGTTTATCAGGCTTGGCCTGACAAATTTGGGATGTCAGCACTGAAATTTAATTTGAAACTGATTTGAACAGTTACTTTTTGGTGGAAGTGAGAATGAGTTTTTGTCTGGTATCTCTGTGAAATGCAAGCTTTATGACACAACGCTGCTCATCAACCATTCACACACACACACACACTCAAGTACTATTGGAACAGCCAGCAGGAAGAATTTGGCATTCTGTGTCTTGCCCAAAGACACTTCAACACGTAGACTGTAGGGGCCCGCTCTACCTCCTGAGATACAGCTGCCTCTGATTGTGAGGTGGATTGTGGAATTATGCTGTTAACATTACAAAGTTCTTGACCAAAATTGTGTGAATGGACATCAGTACAGTAATAAATTGACAAAAGTTTTCCAAACACTACCTTCATTAACTAGAGCTACCAGTATTGGTAAGAAACTGCATTTTATTTTTATAGTTTAGATTTTTATACACAGGACTCAGTCAGACCCGGAAGATGTCCTCTGGAAGAGCTATATATAGTCCAAAAATGGACGCAGACTGTTGACACACACTGGGTTCTGTTAATAGTACTTTGTGTGTCTTCTTCACACAATTACTGGCACTTAACAGACTGTGTGTTAAGTCCAGTCATCATACAGTTTGGGCTGCATGCAGACCCTCATGTACACGTGAATGTGTTAAATATTATTGGGTCTTAAGTCCTCGATAGACTGTGTAAAAGTGTTTGAACTAAATATAGTTTTATAAGTGAATTTGAGGTTGTTTAGCTAAAAATAAACACATCAGATGATTAAAGGCCTCGACGCACTCCACACGTCTGATGGCTACAAAGACTCTCCACATGTTTCCTGTCGTTCTGCGCTGTCAGTTACCGAAACATAAAAGAAACAAAGGGTAAAAAAAGACATCAGCAGTGGTAATCTGTGTAGACAATCATGACTGTGTGTGATCACGAAGAAAAAAAAAAGATGGAGCCAAAATTCTAAATAACCCAGAAGCGCAGTTTGAGATAAACAGAGAGGAAACTAAATTAAGTTCAGACGTTTGGGATGAAGGAGAAGAATATGTCTCTCTCAATCCAGTCCTTTACCAGTGTTGTAGACAATGTGTGTGTGTCTGGTTCTGTGTGACACTGTGTAATCTGATCAGGATATGGAGATTACCATTAAATTGTCCGGCAGGGATTACACTCCCTTTCAACAAGCTGATTCAAAGACCGCACTTATAGACAGGGGTTAACAGCTTGTTTTAAGATGCTGGATTGTGTGTGTGTGTGTGTGTGTGTGTGTGTGTGTGTCCTACGTGCCAGGCTAATCTTCACTGCTCAGAGCGATGAGAGGGCCAAAGAAAAGCTGAGACAAATATGCGACAAGAGGCGGGGGGGGGGCAGGACAAAAGGAAACACACACACACACACACAGAAAATTATGTTAGTTGCATTCACCAAGCAATAAGGATGCAGAAGTAGATCGCCACTTTCTCTCTCTCTTTGTCTGTGTGTGTGTGTGTGTCATATGCGTGCATGTGTGTGTGTGTGTGTGTGAAATCATGACTTAAAGACTCATGACTTTAGAAAATATCTCGCACTGACTCTTCACAGCCTGCAGCCCTAAGAAAGAAAGTGCTGTAAATATTTTTAAACGACTCAAATAAACAAACTGGACTAAACAGTTTGTCACTAATGGACCAATAACTACTGATGTTATTGCGCACATTTCCTCCAGTTGACTTACAGAGTGCCGCCTATTGAGAAACGCATGCAGAAAACGTCAAGATTGTGTTTCCAAGCAACAATTTTCGCCTGTGCAACATCCAGCTAATTTCCACTGTTGGTCACAATCATTAACAAGGACGGCACCAAAGCGGCACGAAACACATGCTCTGGCCACCGCTCAACTGTGGAAGTGCAGGGGGTAAACAGAAGAAAATGAAAATGTGTTTGCTCTGTACTGTGCTCCAGATGCTGTTATTTGTAACAGTTATTTGAGTCAAAACCAATACAAACCCCTATTTCCTGGCAACCAATAGTATTTTTTGCTTGGATTGCTTGCTGGAGTTGTTTCTGCACCTAAAAAAGCAGAGCTTACAGGGAGAGTGTGCAGAGGATCTGCTGATGTGTATCAGAGGCAGAGAGTCAACAACACCACTGATCGCCGAACGACGGCGCTTGGTGCCTTGTGTACAGACCGATGAGAGGGAGCCAGAGAAGTTTTAAATCAACACTGGAGGCACGTTGAAAAGTCTTGGCTTACAGCGCAGCTGGAAGTCTGAGTGAATGAATTTCAAATTCGACGCTTTATCAAACCCAAACGTCATGTTGCCGTAGTTCATTTCTGCACAGCAACAGAAGTTAAAACTTTATGTGTCTGCATGTTGCGACACTACAGTTACATTTTTTGTTTTTCAACAGTTTGTTTTCTCGTCAGGATGCTGTGTTTATGCTTTGGTTAGGTTTAGGCCCAAATTATGTGGTAAGAGCTAGGAAAATATCAGGTTTTCATTTCAAATACCGGTTTTGGTCACCACAAACAATTTTCTGTCCAAAACATGACTCGAAATTGTCCCAATTATCCAGTGGTTAGGGTTATAGGTCTACAGTGGCAATGCCATTCATCCACAGCAAGGAAAGGAGCTGGATTAACTGAGCGGATGGCTCACACACATTGCCACCAGTGTGATGTTGAGTTGAAGCTATTCATGTGCTGCTCATACTGTGAATATTGTGATTGTCGTTTGCCTTTATGCTCATCACATTTTGATTTAAGCTTTTCAAGGATGTGACTGTGAGTGAATGTTAGTTTTGCAAACATGTATTTCAATCTGCAACAGTGACCGAAAGAATGCGATCAAGCCTGAGTTTGTTCACTGACCACTGAGTCATAGAAAGGCGGTCAGTTCCTCCTCCTTGCTTCACTCCAGGCATTAGCTCTTTTTCGCTTGGGGTCAGCTCAGTCTCCAAGCCATTGTTCACTCAGATGTGAGTGTCGCGGTAGCACACACACCTGAATTGGGACAATAGTGTTCAGCTCTGTCCTACACCACACTATGATTTGGAAGGCACGTGGTAGGTCAGCAGGCACAGTTAGACCATTATCTCCATTGAGTCTAGCGGTCACCTGCTGACCAGGCCTTGGTGTGGAGTACACATCCGCCATCTTGAGTTCTCACGTTAAATAAACTCTATTACGCCGTACAAAGCAGTTTTTTGTGAAAATGTTGGCATATGTTTAGTGATAACTTCTCATAATTATCATAATTCCTTTGATGTTAGATATTTTATAAACGTTTAACATTTTAAAATGGATGATTGCTAATAACAGTGCCCTACCAGTGTACCCAACACACAACGTGGAAAAGTCAACAAGGGATGTAGCCTAATATGACACAGAATTTGAACAAATCTGTTCAACTGACATTTTATCCTCTCATATATATCTCATCATGAGACACTCAGCTGAGTTCAGTGCAGTTCATCATTTAAAGGAGAACAAGAAAAGCAGAGACACATTTGAAGTGTTTCAGAACAAAACCTTCAAGCCAGAACACTCACTTATTGTTTTCTCGCAAAACTGTCGCTTATTTCCACTCAGCAGAGCACATCTGCGACCACATTTGTGTCTTAACTCAGACCAGAGCTGCATTACACATCATCACCTGGAAGACACATGCTGCTGCAAGATTCTTCCAGAAAAACACTTTTCACTCAGGCTGTTGCATGCTGATAAACAAGTGTAAGAAACAAATGTCTTTGCTGATGAGAGACAAAAATGTTACAATACGCAATATGAGTTCTTTGTGTTGCGCTGCTCTGGATCAAATCATGTTTTACAGCCTGAGGTGACACTGAGGTTGGTGTCAGGAACAGTACTGATGAGGCCGTTCAGAAAATGTACATTGTAAAAATTGATCTGGCCAGTGAGTTTATTTTAAAGGCTGCAAGATGTTTGTATTTAACTGTGAAGTGTTAGGGTGGTACCTCGATGGTACAGTGTAATGCTTCAGTGATACTGGTGTTGCTGGATGGTGTGTTTTTTCACTTTTGATGGCGGGCTAACACCTCCCCACAACTCCCGTCCGAAAAGCTTGGCTACTCACGGCTTGACGATCGGACCGTACAGTGTGAGCACATTAATCGTGAGCTTTGGCTTTACATCGCAGACAATTTTCCCGTACATTATGAGTCAAAATTAAACTTTTTATTTTTTTTAAATCTTACATTTTAAGCCGATTTTAAGAGAGTAGCATAGTATCAATAATGACTTTACTGTCCAAAATTACCACATTAGACCAGCAAATTAAATGATCTTTCCTGTCTTTTCCTTTTGAACGTGAGAAACACACACACAAAAACACAACACACTCATACTGCTTGACGTGCAGAACTGATCATAAATAAATGCAGAACGAATGAAGTCATCACTTACACACACATGCCGAGTCCCAACCGCCTTTGTTTCATACTCAAACAAAGAGTCACGCATGCTCACACTACACAATGACCTCATCCCTCACATCATCCCTCCTCCACCCCATCTCACACACACACACACACACACACACCCTCATATACAGACAGGGTCAACCCATTAAGACACAACAGCAGCTGATCCCTTCCTTTATGTTCCGCTTGTTTAAATTCATCCATTCATTTCATTGTCTGTAATAGAGCCATGTAAATGTATCAAAGACCTGATTATTAAGTCAGTTATTATATTCTACACAATTGCATGTGGTTATCACAATTATCAGTGAGGTGAGGGGTCTGCACCGAGCCCAGAGGATACTAAAAGACTAAAAGACAAAATCCACCCAGCCACAGTCTGTTTACCCTGCTGCCACCTGGCAAAAGATACAGAAGTATCCGCTGTGGTACCACCAGACTGCAGAGCGGCTTCATTCCTCAGGCTGTGAGACTCCTGAACTCATCCTCAACACTCCTACATGAAAACTGTTTGCTTTTTCTGGCGTAGCATAAAGAGTGTACAAACATGCATGTGTTGTATGGGTGTAGGAAGCATTTAAAATGCGGGTGGGCCTGGGGTTTCTCCCATTGCTCATTTTCAACAGAGTAGACATCTTTTCATGTACTATAATTCATTTTAACAGGTGCATTGCACTTTTAACTTGATAATTTAGCATTGGAGAAAATATTGACACATTTGAAATTTCATCCAGATCACATATTTGAAGATATTAAAAAGCAAGTACAGACGGGCTTCTGCCTGTCGCTTCCAAACAAGCCCAAAGACACTGCAGCCGTGACAGCCAGTCATGGTGGTTATTTTACCGGCGGGGCAACTACAGCTCACAATCCACTAGATCAGCTCCATTGCTTGTTACTTGTTTTACAAAATGCCTGTGAGAAAAACACAGGCACAACCCAGACAGTTGCTGTATTTACAGTAAGAAAAAAACAACACCAGATTGCCAATTCTTTTCTCTTTTGTAGTCGTATCAAACAGTAAAATGAGTGTAGTCCACTGGGATGCCTCCCTGTCTCTGGTCGTACAGCAGACGACCAGGTCACCCAGGAGGTGTGGACACAGGAGGACAACCAGGCTCACAAAAATCTCTGTCAGCGTAACTAACATGTTATTTCCTAACCGTAAGTTCAGCTGCTGTCCGGGTTTTTCTTGTGTTTTACTCGCAGGCGGCTTGTAAAACATGCAGCCAGTGATGGCACTTGTGTAGTGGACTGTCAGCTCTAGCTACAGTCTTCTGGGCTTGTTATGTAGAGACCTACAGGGTGGTGGAGCAGCAGCAGGGCAGCCCTGCAGCATCCTGCCGATCTTCTCCTGCTAACGAGCACAGAGACAATCCGAGAAGCAGCCAGAACGAATGCAACCAATGAAGCCAACCAATCAGAGTAGGGCAGGTCTTGCAAGAACATGAGTGGGATCCATGATAATGAATGTGTGTCTGCTGTGTCAATCAACCTGGGTGTCGCAGTGAAAACGTGGCTTGATTTGGGAATTTTCCCAATAAGAAAGTGGAATGGATTTGATAATGAAGCACAGATGCCGTGCTCCAAAAGAAGCGTCAAGCGAATAGACCAACATGGCAAAAGTCAGGGGGATGAAACCAATAATTTGAGGAGGTGGGTGGGGCGCCCACGCTGTGTTGTAGAATGACAATTAAACAAAATTTAAACCTTATGGCCGATAATTGGTGGATATGCTGAAAATGACAGGCTGAATAATTGAAGACGTGCCAATTGTCATGATTGAGCTGAGACATCCTTAACTGAGCCATTTAAACAGGACCTCATCCCAGAACACACAAATGAACCAAACTCAGTCGATGCCCAACATGTTTTGTAACACTACCCCTCCTTCAAAGACTTACATTGGCCACAGTGCATCAACAGAAATGGACAGAAAGTCTTCAGCTGAGACTTAGGAAATACCGTTTTTCACTCTGTCTTTTTGCAGTCTAGTCTGTTTACATGATTTTGCCTGTTTGACTGATTTTCTATGACTCGCTCCATGTGTAACTTTTACCACTAGGTCTAACTTGCATAAGAGGTCTTTGATGGAACTAAACAGTTCAATGGGAGGTGGGCAATGAGAGAAAGAAAAAAAATGCTTTGATCATTCTGACTTGTATGTGAAGGTTAGATTTAGTGTTTGATTATGGCAGTGGAGAGCACAAATCACTCCAAAATCTCCCACAGGTGTCCAGCTGCTTTGATCTGGTGACTGTGAAGGCCGTAACATATGATTTACATCTATTTCACACACACTCCACCAAAAGTGTACCCTAACGCTCTGTGTGGAATCATGTTTTCAGGTCTCTCTTTTCCTTGTTGCCTTTTCTATTCATGTTAATTAAAAAAATAAAATATACGCATAAAGTTAAAAATGTCCTCAGGAACCAAAACAATAAAGGGAATTTCAACAGCAACTCATCCACAAAACACACACAGACATCATCTAATGAAAAATGTTGTGGAATTACTGCAGGTTCAGCTCAGCTGTGAGTTTATGTGATTGAGAGATTTACTCTAGTCGGTGCAGAGACCTCACAGGGATAGATGAAACATTGTGTGTGTGTTTGTGTGTGCGTGCTCATGACTCCAGGTCGGCTTCTACTTTCATCACACCTTTTTTTACTCCAGGGTCTCGCTCTCCCTCGGCCCCTCTCTCTCCTTTACCTCCAGAGGTCTTTGTATTTTGAGGAAGCCACTGATCTCATTGGCCTTGCTGGAAAGCAAAGTGGGTGGACACATGACTCATACATGCCCCCATGGCTGTGTGTGTGTGTGTGTGTGTGTGTGTGTGTGTGTGTGTGTGTGTGTGTGTGCGTGCGTGCGTGCGTGCGTGTGTGTGTGTGTGCGTGTGTGGCTGATGAAGCCTTCTCTAGATTAGAAAGTTGTCTTGGGGGTAAAAGAGAAACACCCTCTATTTCTTCACTTGGCTGTGTCCTGCAGTTCAACCTTAAATAATTCAGATGTCTCCCCTCTTCCCTCGGCACACACACACACACACACACACACACACACACACACACACACACACACACAAATTGTGTCTACAATTGGCATCAAAGTGAAGTTTGCTTTTCATCCAGCTGGAAACTGAGGCCATGTCCACACTAATGTGCATAAATCTGAAAATGCATGCATGTTGGCTTTGCTCTGGGCTCCCAGCTCCACTCTCTGTGGACACATTGGTGGACTGGAACAACTGTCCACACTGCAACAAACAGAGCGATTTAAATTAGTACTGCAACTACAACTGCTGTCGTAATTATTGATCAATCTGCAGATCATTTTCCTGATTTTCCTGAAGCCAAATCCATTGTTAAGTGCAGTGAATCCCTGGTGTCACCTACAGCAGGATACAAACTTTTCAGGGCTGTCTTTCAAACCTACTGAGGTAGAAGGTAGGGAGTAGCAGTAGCTGTATTAGGTTTAGGGTCTGTAGAGTATATACATTAAAAATATATGATTATATTATATTATCATATATGATTCCAGGTCCAAACAACTAACCAATTACACAAGAAAATAATCAACAGATTAATTAAGAATGAAAATAGTCCCAGTCCTAATCCAGTCACACAACACATATTTTTTTCTTTTATTTATAATTACTGATGTTATTCCTATTTTCATGCTGCTCCACCCACAATTTATAAAAAGAGAGAGTGGTCTCAAAACAGGAGTCAAAAAAAAGAACGCCTTGGTTTACACGTCGCATTTATGATCTAATCATTATTTTATGTTTGTGCAGGTATATAGCAATAACAACAGAGAGATACGCTGTGATAGACCCACAATTGAACTGTCTGATTAGCTACACTGCCACACAAAGTAAGAGACGGAGGCAGCAGGGTAGAATTAAAGTTCTTTTTAAAAAGAACGAAAAAAACGAGATTTAAACTTTTGTCCGTCAGTTACACTTTTGGAAAATGACAACCCTGTTTGACATTTTAAGATTCCCTCTCTTTTTCACACACACACACACACACACACACACACACACACACACACACACACACACACTGTCTGCCTCGACATTATCTTGTCTTATCTGTGAACAAGCACATATGGAGCGGAACACATTTATACACGCACATAAATAGACACACACACACCGCAGCACTGGTCTATTCCCTCAGGTATTCATTGTGGATTAAAATAGCTGACGACCCAAATATCCCAGTATAGCATGCGTGGTACTGCTGGGCCAGACACCACCACCATTTGTCCACATGCAGCAGCACACAGCTGGCCTGATTTAGAAATACTTGCATAACATGCCATTATGACAAAAAATGAGAATGGGTGACCTAATGAGCCACATCTCAAACAGTGATTATTAATAGTATCATTATTGTGAAGTGCACTGGGTAACATTTGGACAAAAGTTAGCTAAAAGCTGGGAAACATGAAAAGACAACATTTCTTTAGTTTAATTTAGTTTAATGGGAGTTGTTCTTTTAGTAACATGAATGATCCAATCATTTATATTTCAGTTCCAAACCCTTGTCTGATCCAAAACAATGAGTCAGATCACTAAAAGCTGCAGCAGGAAGCACATTAGAGGTAATGACATAATGTGGATTCACTTAGTGACTCAGGCATTAAACATTTGTGGCCCTGCAGCTGTCTTTGTGTTCGTTTGATATCCAGCGATCGGATCAGGTGGATCCAACCAATGAGAACTGGTAGAAACGCGGCGCTCAGCGTGAGTTCAATCAGGGAGACTATCTCTTCACTCACCTCTCTCCCTGCTCCCTCCATTCACCTGACGTGGGCGTGTCTTCATGTTCTCTCTCTCTCTCTCCATTTAAACCAACCAGATTCTGCCTCGAACACTATCATCCAATCACGTCTCTGCCGACAAACTTAAATCCGCTCTCCACTCTGCTCTCAGATGTCATTTCAGGCATTCTTGCGACCCTCCCTCCACCCTCCACCCCATCCTCCTGCAGCTCTTCATCCGGTGGCTTGGTTCTACCCACCAGAATCAAACACCCCCCCCCCCCCCCCACACACACACACACACACACACACACACACACACACACATATGAGAGGCATTATTTGCATGTAGACTGGTGTCAGCAGAGCAGGCTTGCGTTCAATATTTCAAACACTGTTGCAATGACATCAAAGACAGCTGGTGAAAGGCGATGAAAAAATGAGATTGAATGATGACACTCCTGTACAACTTCTTTAGTGTGCTTCTGGCTGATATTTTTTAAAAATATTTTTTTGATGTTGTTTTTGTTATTTTCAGAGTTCCAATTAAAGTTGGCCTGTCTCATAAAGAAACACAAACATTATATTCATTTATTAAATGTTACTCGCTGAAACACACTGTATCTTTGAGTTCTAACAAATGTGTTAAATGCATGTCCTTTCTCTTAAAACAGTATTTTGAACCCGGCATTGTTTCTAACCATGTCTACCAGCAGCTCTTCTCCTTGTGCATCAGATAAAATGGGAACCCACTCAGAGGCAAACAGCGCTGCTGGAGATTGAAATCTCCACAGGGGCCCATTAAAGAAAATCTTAATACCACATCACACACACTGATATTTTAAACAACAGTGTGTTTCCAACTTGGCAGCAACAGTTTTCAAGAAGACCTTTTCATTTCCTGTCCACAAATCCATCTCTGGGTGTATCTGTCGACACCCGGCTCTGTTTCTCTGAGACAAAGAACTACGTAGGCAATTTTGCAAAGAAAAACAGGACAAATTCCCAAGGTCATCCTCCTCCACTCCATGTGACCCATTTACTGTGTCCCACTCTGCACACACACACACACACACACACACACACACACACACACACACACACACACACACACCAACCATGCATGCATAAAGGCACACTGGAATGCTGGCATGCGTTGTCCTCGCTACAACTCTGGCTCAACACACGCACAAATCTACAAAAAGTATATCATATTTAAATGCTCTGAAACATTGAGGCATCCATGATGAAGCTCTTTCAGCAGGTGCTGGATTCACAGACACACCTTGACTGTGGCTCTGAGAAGGGGTTGGTGATGACATTATAATATAGTGACATCAGTTAACACTCTAAATGAATCATTTCAATGCAAGTTGCAATATTTTTTGATTTGCACATCCGGAAAGTATTGTATAATATGTATAATATTAAATCTTGATTGATACAGATTATGGAAATTCTATTGTAATTAATACCGTGACACTGATTTCAGCCACATCTCCCAGAAAACAGAAAATCATTCACCATTTCTTTAAAAGGGGGAACAGCAATCACACTGTGTACTTGACTTAAAGGGCTGGAAATGTTATGAGCTCCATTTAAAGGCAGGCTCAAGTTGTTTAGCTACTTTTACTCTGGCACAGAAAGATGATGATGTGCCTTTGGAGACAATTTCAGAAGGGGCAGATACGATGTCAGTTACAAGGACATTTTCCTGGGAAGAGTTAGTGATTAGGGAAGCAGCAGCAACATAAGAAAAGAAACATTTGTGAAGATAACAACTGTTTCTTCTAAATCTCTCTAAACCACACATGGAACCATTTTTCTGTATTTTTGTTGGGTGTCAGCAAGTGTTGTTGGTAGTTATTGAGATAGCCTGCAAACGGGAGATGAACTTATTTGGAATAAAATGTGTAGCTGTCTGACTTACTCACTTACTTACTGACACCAAAACTAAGCACTGAGTCACTGAGCAAACGGCAGTGACCAATGTGTGTGTGTGTGTGTGTGTGCGCGTGCACATGTGTGTGTGTGTGTGTGTGTGTGTGTGTGTGTGTGTGTGTGTGTGTGTGCGCGTGCACATGTGTGTGTGTGTGTGTGTATCCTGGATAGTGGACTGCCAACTGTGGGCTAAGCTAGCACACACACAGACACTCACTTCCTCTGCCACTGTCAACATCCTGTGCACGCTATAAATTATGTCATTGCCAAAACATACACACACACCCACGCACCCAGGCACACACACACACACACACACACACACGTACACAGCACAGGAGCAAATAACTAGACTAAGAGACTAAGAGACAGGTGACAGAGACAGAGACATTCTGACCAGGTGTGCGGATATTAAATAAAAAAGTGTATTAAACAGTAAAACATGACTCCGCGTGTTCATTGACTGTGCACACATTCTCAGGAGAACATTATAAAAAGAGCCGCAGTAACTCTTCTGGAACATCATAACATTACAGCGCTGCTTGTATTTTTGTGCTTTTTCACAAATGATTTTTTCTCATCTGGCCAAACACACCATGATTTCCTCAGCCTCCCTTTTATTCTTTATTTTGTGGGAGTTCTGACAACTCTCTGGCAGTAATAAAGGAGAAGAAGGAGAAAAAAAAGGGAGAGGAGGCAGGTCCCGCAATGTCATTGTTTATATGAAGATTGTGTTTCCATAAGCCTTTATTGCTTCTCCTTTTTTGCTGACAAACTCTTCCACCTCAAACCAAAGCAAAAACTTTTTTTTGTTGCTATATTTAGGCTTTTTGTTCCTCTCCATTCCATTCAGCTTTCTTTGAGTGTGCAAATTCAAACAGTGCATGAACAAAAAAGATGTCGGGGGGAGAACAGGGGACAAGGGAGGGAGGAAGGAGAGAGAGGAAAAGACAGACAGACAGACAGACAGAGAGGGAGAGAGAGCTGGCTGAGTAGAGAAGGGGAGGGTTGGATGGATGCCAGGTCACAAGGCTTTATCCCTGAGCCAATCGGTCTGCAAACACTGGCTCAGCAGGATGTAGAGACACTGACACACACACACACACACACACACACCTGAGTGTATGACGTTCAACACAGGTCAGACTGAGATCACCAAGAGGATTTCTCTTAATAGAAAGAGTAAAATCACTGCTGTTGTGTTTTGAAATAACTTCCCAAATACAAGTTTATTTGACCAGCAAACCCATTCTCCTAACGGAACAGGGAGGGTTTATTAAAAAACTTGACTTCTATGCCCTGTAGAACACATTTAATTTATTCAAACATACTTCACATTCCTGTCGTCCGTAAAAGCACATTGAAGTCTGGTGAGATTTAGCCCAGAGCTTCCCTGACGTAGAATCTACGTACGTAGCCTGGTAGTTTGAATGATTGAAGAAGTGGCAAAATAGTGCAGGTGTTGAAGGATGCCCAGTCACACAAGAAAATGATGCAGCACGATCCTGTCGTCCATCCAACTCATAATGGGTGGTGATGGAGATCATGTAATAAGTGCTTTTGCTACGAGTCACGGAGCAGACAGAAAGCTAACACTCTAAATTCAAGGTAATGTATCCGGACCAGCACTCCTACATAGCAGGGTTAAATAAAACTAAAGGTGACACACAAATGATGTGTCACCTTCCTTCCTTCCTTCAACTGTCAGAAGTCAGAAGTTTGCACTTAGTAAGGAGCACACATTTACCTTTCAAAGTAAATTTAACGCTTATCTTCATTACTGATTCATCTGATTATTATTTTTCAATCTGTGAAATGTCAAAACAAATAGTGTAAAAGAAACGAGCATGACTACACCAATGAACAGATTATCAAAATAGTTTCAGATTAATTTTCTGATGATCATCTAATCAATTAATGGTCAATCGCTGCAGCTCATTAGTTCACCAGATTTAACCCCTACATGAAAGCTTGCCACAGATTTACATTACTTGTGAAAGCACATGAAGTGACTGTAGGATTTCCATTGGAACTGATTTTTGTCCGAAAGGCTGCTGTCACTGAGCCTTAAAGGTCATATGTGTAGGATTAAGTGGGGGTCTGGCGGTGTGCTTGCAGACTGAAACCAACTGAACAACCCCATTCTTATTCTTAGTTTCTAAGTTGCTAAGTATACACTAGTGAAAACAATTTGAATATATTACTTTTTTTTCCTCCTACATCCTACAAACTGGACATTTAAGCAAGATATTAGTTTGACTTAGTGTAATGCTATCTCAGGATGACTCTCATGCTGTTGTGTTACCTAGTATAATATTTAGGCATATCATAGTAAAATAATATGAAAAGAGATTTAGCAACAAAAATACACGAGTTTCACTCCAGGGACTGATGACTGATGTTTAGATGTGCTGCCTGGTATATACATTGGATAGTGATAATTTTGGTTTCAGCTGTAGCAGTTTGTCTTCTCTCTTTGCCAAGCTAGGCTAAACTCCACCCTCAGAGCCACAGAGATTAAACTCATATCAGTTTTCCCATCTGACAGCATGTAATACGGCAAATCAAACACATTTCCCACAATGTTAGACTTTTCCTTTAATAAATTCGGAGGATAAAGAAAAATCAATACATTTGCAACCCATGATGTACAATGGGATGAGTCACTACACACTAGTTGATATCCACAGTGCACTCGAAGCATGAAGAGTTGAATGGGTAAATCTCCTTGTAAACTGTGGTAATCAGGCTCCACGGTGAATAGTGCTGGAGAGTTGCTTGCCCTCCATAGAAAACCACTCATCTTGAAAGATCAGGACTATGGCTTTCACAGTGTAAGCTCTCTCCATCACGAGTGCAGATCATTTGTTCTGCTTTCCTGCCGTGGCTGTCTGACTGCTCACTTTCTTATCTAATCTGTGCCACTGTAGACTGAATGCCTTATTCACTTACTGAATTATGGGCTCTCGGGCGAGTGCATGCGTGTGTTCGACTAGAGTGATTTCAAATTATGAGGAATAGACAATAACTGTGTGTGTTTGGGGGGGAATGATAAAAAAGAAAATGAATGAATGCAGTGATTAGAGCTGCTCAGAGTGAGGAGACTACTGGCACGAGGTTCCACACTGTAAGAAGTGAAGAGGCATGCTCGTGACTTAAGTCTTCTTCAAATCTGACTTCCTTCACAGCTTCAAATGTTTTTCCATCTTCCCCCAATTATTGGTTTGTCATTGGACGATAATATTTACATGTAATGATGAATGGCAGGAGTATGTATCATCCATGACTAAGTCAAAATTGTGATGAAACAGTGCCTCGTAATTATGTGCTTACAAATCCAATTGTAGACTTTTATTCATCCATTTTGAGTAAAGCTTATCCTGTACAGGGTCACGTTAGGCTGTAGTCAGTCCCAGCATGCAGTGGGCATAAGGCACGTCACCCTTACAGGTCACCAGTCAATCTCAGGGCCGAAGCATAGAGACTACAAACTGAATACCTGACTGCAAACCAAAATTTAGAAATGATGTCTGGGCTTGTGTTGGGTTTCTTCGTGCCATCTGACACGGTGCTGTGTATGTAGTATACAAACTTTAGATATTATGTGTAACTACAACTATCATGTGGCAGGTATATGCCTCCACTTAAAAGAAGGTAAAGCTCCCTAAGAAGGTACAATATGTAAGGTTGCAGTGACCTTTGACCTCCAAGATTTTCGGAGTTTATCGAATCAGTTTAAGTTGACCTATGTGCCATTTCAAGAAATTCCCTTAAGGCATTCGTGAGACAAGATGAACTTCTAGTGACCTTTGACCTCTAATCAGTACATCTTTGATTCAGAGTGGACATTGGTGCAAAGTTTAAAGAAAATTCCTCAAAGGGTTCTTGAGATATCGTGTTCAAAAGAACGGCCTGGACGGATGTAAGAACGCATACGGACGGACGGACAACCCGAAAACATAACGCCTCCGGCCCTGGCTATCTCTGGCGGAGGCATAAAAATAGCCTACGTGACAATAAGTGATGGACCTACTGTCTGTCCTGGGGCTGTGTGTCGTGTTAAGTGCAGCGGGCATTCATTCAGCCTACATTAACTGCATCAGGTACGGTCTGGTTCAAGCTTCACACTGCGTTCGAAGCGTAGTTCAGTTCAAAAATGAAATTTCAAGCATCTGGTTGGTGAAAAACATGCCCGCCTCCTGGCTGTAATTCCACGTCGAGGATATGGGTCATTTCAGACAGCTATAGAAGAAAATGTTAACTTGGTGTTGAAAAAAATGACTCGGAAGACATCACTTCTGTCAGTTACATCTCAATGAAATCAAATATTAATATAATTGATTCAGCTCTGCAGAAAGACACCAGGTTTGATTTATTCATGAACCTCTACTTTTGGATTAACTTGCTTTGTTCTGGTGTGACCATGTGCAGAAGCTAATAACCCACACATGCTCCTGAATATGTCTTTTCCTGGTCTGCAGACAAATGCAGCAGCAGGTCATCAGTGTTGGACAAGTGGAAGGTCTGACCTATTGGTGACACCAGATGAAAAGTCAGAGGAGAATTATTAGGATTCCTCCTTTAAGAAACATTGACGCTCATATTTATTTTCATACCAATCCAAAATTTGAGACATTTCACTCCAGACCAAAGAGTTGGACAGACATCACAGTCCTTTCAGCCTAAATAAGTCTTAAGCACAGTTTACTGAATGAGTAGTCACCAAGGCCAAAAAGATTCAGTTGACGCACGAGTATTTAAAAAGCTGAAACCAATTTATTTATTTATTTATTTATTTATTGAATTTTACGAAACACGTTAAATCATCGATTGGATAAAGTTTTTTTTTTTATTTTCTGCTTTCAATTTAAATGCCCCAGCAGTAGAAACATGTTGTAATACTGATATATGATAAAAGCAGTAAAATTTCCCATTAATGCACACGGGAAAAACAAAGTCGCCTTGAAAAGGCATATTGTGTGATATTTGGATTAGTTATTACATAATCGGCAGCCACATTCCTTCTTTTCTTCATCTCTCTCTCTCTCTGATGCCATTTCCTCCTTTTCTCTCCATTCCTTTGTTTTTTTTCCGTCTTCCTCTTTTTTTCCGTCTGCTGCGACTATTAGGAAGCAGCTGTGCACCACAGACAATTGCATAACTGCGCGTGTGTCTGTGTGTGTGTGAGTGTCTGTGGCAACAGGACGGATGGAGATCGGGCACAAAAGGAAGACGGGGGCAAAAAATATGGAAAAGAAGTCTAACTTTCACCTGCACTTATTCATTGTGCCTCGGTTATTGTGTCTCTCCCACCGCCCACCGACCCCTCCATCCTTTCCTCCATCTCTACATACAGTAACAGGGCTGTGAAATGTAGAAAAACTGCAGCATGCATGGCAATTCATTATCTTGTCAAACTTCCCATGGAGGCCTCGAGCCACATGGGAGAGAGAGAGAGAGAGAGGGAGAGAGAGAGAGAGAGAGAGAGAGAGAGCTCAGTTCATGCAATGGTCCCTGCCGAAGCTTCACAGGTTATCACAGAGAAGAGAGACTGGAGGAAACACTCGACACGCAAGAAGCTGCAGAGCCTGATACGTCTGTTATTACTGTTGTGATCCATATCTTGGTCCTTCTATTGGTGTGAGAAGGACTCGGCTCGTTTTTTAATGATTAACCCTCGTGCCAAAACAAACCAAACAAAAACCCACCATAAAGCAACAGAACATGAGTTCCTTTAGAAAGATAGCTGATTGTCAAGATATGATGAGATAATGATGCTCTGGGCTGGCATCCAACCTGTGCTGCCAACCCAGTGCTGGACTATCTTTCTCCAGGAACTTATATTTTGTTGTTTTAAATGATGCAATGTTTTAGGCATTGGGCATTAGGCATTTAGCAATGACTCAGGGCTTTCATTACCTTAGAATGAGCCTTTTATATCTACAGAGGGAGTGGGTCATACTGCACCGCCATGTTTCTACAGTAGCCCAGAAGGGACAGACCACACACTGGCTCTTCATAGGCCCTTTCACGTTTTGTTTTAACATTTTCAGCTTTTAGATTTTTAGCCACTGTGGGGGACGATGAGATGAGGGGTAATTCATTTGTTGCAATCTGCGAACTCACCGCAAGACACCACAAAATCCTCCACACTGAACTTGTAAGTTTGCAATCATAGGTGCAGTGCTGCCAGACCGCACCAGAGCGCCACACACCACAGTTTTTCTCCCAGTGAGGAAATAAAACGTTCATAGTTTGCATATTTTGCATATAATTTCACCAACCTACACACTCAAAACAAGTAACTAAGAGTTACAGGAGCAGCAACTGCATTTACGACCTGAGCCAAGAAATTACTAACATACATTAATTTAAAATGTGACATGTCCGGGCTGTGCGCACAGAGTCAATTAAGAGTTTCTGCTCTGTTATTTTCAGTAGGCAAAAATATTCACAGTAGGAGAAACACAGTGACAACAGTTACTGTGCACAGCAGCAGCCTTGAATGCACTCAGCCTACCTTGTTGCAGTCAGGCTGTCTGTTGTCACCCACTCCAATCGTGTCCCGTTAAATGAGACCCAAAGGTGCAAAATATGCAAGTCCATTTCCACAACTTAAAGAAAAGGATAACATGATAAATAAGCTTGATTGAAAATATATTACTACGATCAGTAATGCACATGTATGCATGCATAAACGCTACTTAGGTGCGCTCCGGTACTTAAACAAATAGCACTACAGCTGTACTGTATGTAATACACTAATATGTATCATGTAGTTCTAAGTCAGTCAGTCGAAAATGTGGTGATTAAAAACATTTAATGATGGTGAATAATAATTACACAACTAGACCCAGTGAGAGGAAACAAGACCTCTAAAAACTTCTGTAAATGTTTTATTTGATTTCAACCTACAGCATATGGTAGTATGTCCTGCCAGGCTGTGTAGCATATCCAACAAGCTCCATAAATCTGATGCTTAGAGGCTGAGTTATTTATCTTTTGATGGTTTAATTCAGGTGCAGTAGTGTTTGAAATGTTTAGCAGAGATTTAAAATGATGGAGCTTGCGTCGGCACATACACAACCAAGACTGAGCTGCCTGACGAGACAAATTTAAGGGGAAATAACGAACCTCTGTGCACCTCTCTGGGGAAGGTTTTGGTCATGTCTGAGCTGGGCTTTTTAACGGCAGTTCCCAATTGGATGATTGAATGTGAAAAACAGAGGTGACTGGTATGAGTTGTGAGCATTGCTCCTGCAGAAAGACTGGAGGATTGGACAGAAGTAGATGCAGCTGGTTGGTTCTAGCACAGTGGTGTAACCGCAGCGAATAAATCAATCAGCTTGAAAAGAACTACAGACTCACAGAGTACATAAATTAAGAGACAAGACGGGGAGGGGAGGGTGCCAATTTAAAGCTCTGTTGGGCTATGAGGCCTGTGTGTTAACTCTGTAGCAACCACCTCTGTTGCAGTATTCACCCTCATCTACCCTCATCCACCCTTTGTTTTCTCGGTTTCTCCCATCAGACTTCAGCAGGGCTCTGCTTTGGACTTAGTGGATTATATCTAAATGAGAAGTCTGGGCTTCCCATTCCTAAAGCACACCACATCATTCCAAACCTGCAAGGATGCAGCAATTATATGCAGAACATGGGCTTGTACTGTCAGAGGCAACAAGGCTGATAGACAGTCGAGAGGGAGAGAGAGAGAGAGAGAGAGAGAGAGAGAGAGAGAGAGAGAGAGAGACGGAGTGTGTGTTTTCCACATGTTTGGTCATGATGCAAAGCAGCTGATAAAAGAAGCCGCCTGTATGAGGAAACAAAGAACAGGAGCATGATGCAGGGACAGACAGGAAAGATAAATGACGCACACAAATCTGGTTTGTGTGTGTGTCTATGTGTTTGTGTGTGTGTGTGTGTGTGTGTTTCTCTGTCTGTCTGACAGCAAACGGCCAATTACTGTCGAAAGTGGCAGGATGAGTCCTGCCAGACCATAGCTTTCCATTAGTGTATGCCAACCAAGCGTGTGTGTGTGTGTGTGTGTGTGTGTGTGTGTGTGTGTGTGTGTGATGGAGTGAATAAGGGGATAGAGGGAGACAGAAGGAACAAGAGTAGAAAAAATGTGGGTGGGCCTGGTCCCAGTGTGTGTGTGTCTGTGTGTGTGCATGTGGTACATGGGTGCATGTGTTTTTGTGTATGTGTGTGTATTTGTCTCTACTATCTCTCTGGGACTGTCCCCACTGGTGCAGATACATTTGAAAACACACATCTCTCCCTCTCGGTTTTGTCTTTTAATTTACAATAGCCCAACAGCTGTTAAAAACTGAGCTTATATCAAAATTGCCTTTTATGAGAGAAACTGAGATTTCCAGGGTTCAAATGAGAACATTTACATAAGTTTCATCTCTGTGTGCTCAATACAAGACAGGATCCAGAATGCCTTTAGCCTAGCTTAGCACAAAGACTGGAAGCAGGTGGAAACTGCTAGCTTCCACCAAAAGAAGGCAAAAAATGGTATTCCATCAGTTTGAAATGTGTCAAGAATCACCTGGGTTTGTTACACCAAACTGTTCCTGGTTAAGACATAACTTTGTTTCAGAAGCTAAAGTGAAATAACCACATGGCAGCCAGAGAGCCATCTTGACCAATAAAGCATCTGTAAATGGTTATGGCTGCGCTGTTAGCGAACCTTCTTACATATCAGCCCTGAAGCAACATCAGCCTATCCTGTTTGTTCTGCTTTGGTCTCCACCAACTCCTAACAGAAACATCTGTCCCTTTAGCTGCCAGATGTTCAACTTTCTTCACCAGCTAGTGATTGTGTCAGTCTGCTGTTTAGTGGTGGGCGGGTGGTGTACAGTGGGGTCATCACAGCTGCTAAAAAGGATCCCTGCTTCAAGAGTTAGTGTTAAATATCTGTGGGTCCGTCACTTCATTAATTACATTTGATTTGAATCAGTGTTTTAAGGGTTGGATTCCAAAAAGTGCCTCTTGAAGAAGACGTCATTCAGTTCTTCCCCAGTGACCTTTCATCGCCGCCAGTTACTGCAAAGGTAACAACTAATGGGGATCCGAATCAACACCAAACTCTGATTGGCCACGTGTCCTTTCAGCCACTCGCACAAAACAGGCAGCGTCATTTAGGACAAGTACTGCAAGCATTGCTGACAAATTTCAAAAGGGTGGCTAAACCGAGAGGAACTGCCTCTCCCCCAGGTCTGCATTCCTGTCTCCGGGCGTCAGTTTGAACAGCTTTTTTCCAGCCATTCTGTGGAAAATGAGACATGACATCAAAACCTGAAACCCTATCAAACCTCTCAATCAATTAGCAATATGCTTACAGACAGAAGGAAAAAAAAAAAGAAATGGGTTACAGGGGATGGAACGACGTGCTTTTTGGACAAAAAGTAGGACGAGGCAGTGTGAATTTGTGTCAGTAAAACAGTCATGGAGGAGACGTGCAGTCGGGGCTTCAGTTAGCACTACACAGACACACACGTGGTCCGCAAAACCTTCTGAATGCACACAGTGGGCCGACACAGCACTCCCTGAGTAGACGGTGTCCCACGCAAGGACCTTTGGGTGTATTAGCTTACAGAACATTAAATAGCAGGTGGCAACAAACACACACACACACACTGAAGATGGCTTCGGATCAGCTTCCATTTCTCAAGTTTAAGAGAGAAACTTGAGGGAAAATATTTGTGTCTATTGAATGTCTGCTACTAAATTACGTATCATAGTTTGAACCTTAAACTGTTTTAAATCCTCGCACAAATGTTGAATATTGTTATCTTTGTGTTGATCATTTCCATGTATAAAGTTTTTTTCTCCCACAGATGTGTCGTAGGTCTCATAAAACCACTATGTATTGCCTGTAACCCATTTCAATACAATAGTATTGAGTTCAATACGAGTCTGTGGGCCATCATGCAGAGTCTAAATGTTCTATAGTGGGTGAAGATGCATAATTCAGAGGGATTATCTGTAAACAAACAGTGGCAGATGTGGATATATTATTTAAGGACGAGTCACCAGCTATTAGGCATGTGTCCGTCTTCAGACTGACTGGACTATCGATCAGATCAGTCACATTAAAAACCAGCTCCATCCTCAGCCCTGACTGGAAAACACAACCATCCCTCCTTCACCTTGATTCACTCGATGATGAGACGCTTTTTGTAACAGGAAAAAAAAAAAAACATTCACATCATGATAGAAGTTGTTTTAAATCATACAATTTTTCATATCTCCTCTAGGGTATATAAACATCAAATAATCTGAATCTGATCCTCATGAGATCAACGTGGAGCCCTGAACGTCCCTTTATCTCTGCCTGGTAAAGCCTCTTATTTGTTAGAGTAAGGACAACAAAAAAACAAACAAACAAAAAAAAAAAAAACTCAAACCGACAAAAAGAAACCATCTGAATTTTAGACTTTTATCCAACAGGGGATTTCGTAAAGTCACTGAGGGGAAATGTGCATGAGAACCGAAGTGGAGCCGAAAAAAAACTCTCATCTCCAAAATACCAGCCTGTATGAGAAAGCAGCATTTTCAGCCCCACCACCTGCGTTTTAGAGCCTTTTTTTTAAAAAAAAGGTTTTAGTTACAATCTGAATCTCATCATAGGGGATCTCGCAGGACAACAGAGTCATGCTCCTGCTTCTCCATCAGTGGTGATCAGGGGGTTTAATCAACATTTAAGGATGGTTACGGGGGCGTTTGTTCATAGTAAAGATCGTGTGAACACATTTAAACCAGTTTTTACGCATTTTAAAACGCAGTTTGTTCGTTAGTACCTTTGGTGCGTAAAACTCTGTCTGTTTCCTCTCCCTTCTCACCCCTCTCACCCCCCCCCCCCCCCCCCCCCCCCTCCTGTGCGCGCGTGTGTGTGTGTGTGTGTTTTCTCCTGTCAGCGGACCTCGCCGTGCTCCATGTGAGCGAAAGGGGGAGGAAGAAAAAAAAAAAGACGCAACTACACACAGGGCTGCTGCTGCCGCTCCGGAGCGCTCCGGTGATGCAAAACACTACGACACACACACACACACACACACACACGCACACAAAACAGCAACCAGCGCACACATGATGTGTCTCACCCCAGTTTCTAACCCCTTCAGTTTAAAAAAAAAAAAGAGAGAGAGAGAAAACGCATCATCTCTGACCTGCTGCCAGTTCTCTTCCAGGGAAGGCATCGCAGAGAAATAACCAGTGTCATGAACGAGTTGGAGTTCCTGGAAAATACTGTAATTCGCCAGCACATCCATGCTTGATGCAAAAAAAAAAAAAAAAAAAAAAACCTGGAAAAGTCAGTGAAGAAGTTCGGAATCCAAACAATAAAAAAACCGCACTTATTCTTCCTCTTCTTCTTTTTCTTTTCTCCTCTTCTCACACTTGTCAAATCAAAAAAAAAAAAAAAAAAAAAAAAACAAACGCTAGAAAAATCCCAGCTGGTGCGGGCTGCGGGTGATGCGCACCTGAGCACTTTAATTAAAAAAGAAAACAGGGCAGGAGAAGAGAAAGAGTTGATTATTATATCTTTATCAATGCAATCCCTTCTCCGGTCTGCTCGCTCTGTCACGCCTCTCTCCTCGGTCCGAGATCGGGGGGTGCCAGATCTATTTCCGCATTGCCAGATTGCCAATCGGTCTCCGTACACGCTGCCAGGTTGCCAGGTTCGCTCCTCCAGCAGCAGACTGGACCCCGCTGCAATCCAGGCGACCGGCGCGAGAGGGGAGGGAGGCGGAGGGGAGGAGCCACCTGTCACTCAATAGGATGCGTGACCTAATAAGGTAAATAGGGTTGATGATGTCACTGACGTCCAATTAAGGAGGCGCTGAGTCTCGGGGAGGGGGAGGAGCTTCGAGGGACGCGGAAACGCTATTGGCTGCGGGAGGCTGTCAGTCCGGCCCTACAAGGCAGTGAGGGGGTGAGTTATTTTTAGAGGGGTATATAAAGCCAGCAGCATTCCTCTCTCAGTCATTACAGGCTGCACAGACAGAGAGGAGAGAAACCACGGGCACAGCTGAGGAAACAGCGGCGCACAGACCGAGCGGCTGTATGAATGCGCAGAAAGAGGGCAGCTGAGAGTCAGAAGCAGCAGTGATGGTGCAGATATGACGCCCTGTTGTTGTTTTTGCGGTTGTTTGTTATTTCTATCTGAGGCGTGAGAGCTTCACCGCAGAGACTCCTCCATGTGGTTGTCATGTGGTGATGTCCGTGCGGAGAGCAGGGACGCAGTGGAGGGAAGAGCTCCGCACGATCCTCCCACCTGTTCACTTCTCAAGACTCAACCCCCCTTTTTGGCCATTTTTGGAGCGCTAATAAATCCACCTTCATCTGCTTTTTCCTGTTGCCCACACATAAAATACCAAGCGTATACTGTCAACTCACAGAGGATTAATAAGCAGTAGTGGAGGAAGAGTTCAGAGACGCTGCTTTAATACAAGCATACAACACTGTTAGAATGCTACAAGTAAAAGTTATTCAGAGCACTATGAGTACACGTAAGTTACTGAGTCACATACTGGTTACTTTTCCCGAGTACTAATCATTTCAATGCACCATTCAAAATAATTCGATTTATAAACAGATGCCATTAAGTATTGCAGGAAGTGATACAGGAGGTGAAATATGAGAGGCTGCTCTCAGTGTTGGATTTACAATCCTAACAACACAGCACACTTGCTTATTTTAGTATTCACATACAGACATGGATGTTAGATGCTTTCATGAATTAATTCATTAATCAACACTGTCATTTATCTTAATTTCCAGTGGGGTTTCATATTGTGTTTCAGCAGATTAAGGACACCAGTGGATGGTTTAGCACCCACCATACTGAAGAAAAGGCTGGAAAATAGTGCCTCCTTTTCTAATTATTAAATCAAGAATCGCTTTGAAATGAGAATCGATACTGAATTCAAAGCCCGATTCCGAATCGCTAATTTCCCTAATGCCGCATAGCGTGGTTAATCTAACATACAGCAATTTACCTAAAGTTTCCAGAGGGAAACTTTTAACACACTTTAAGTAATGTCTGCCAGTAGGGGTCCTTCAATAAAGACAAAAGTAGTGGATCAACCACCATTGCTGATGAAAATCAGTGTGACTCAGTCAGAAATGGACATTGTAATATTGTATATAATAAGATTATACTCAGGTTAATTGGTCATGATAGCTGACTTCTGACACTCTCTGACTCGCCCTGAAGTTATAGCGACCGGCAGCCAGATGAAACAGACGATGTGAGTACATAACTGACAGTGTACAACAAAGGTCTGGTTGTTTTTAGACACTTTAATACAGAAATGTTACAGCATATCTTTGAGAGCATATTTCATACAGACTAGACACCTGCTGTATATTTTAAGTAAATTTAACAATAATTATTTGGTTCATAGGGTGTACCAAACTGAAGGAAGTCATTTTAAAACCAGAAGTTCTCCTTCAAACAAATCCCACCACTTGTGGTGTTCCAATTAGTCCTAAAAATCTAATTTTCCTCTTCTGCCCCTGGGAGATTCACTTATTTAGCAAACAAATTAGTATTTTTGTTTAGTAGTATCAGATGTCCTGACATAAAAACAATTTGTATTTGTAACAGCTTGAAATATTCTCACTCAGTTTTCTGGTTTTGGACATTTGGTTTTTTTGGGGTGTTTTAGGAGTTTTACAAGGCAAAATATATTTGATCTATGATTTAGATACATTAAATAAAAGTAGTGTCTTAAAGAGAATGAGCCTTACACTACTATATGATAAGCTGTTTCTGTACTGATTGTTAATTGATCGCTCGTGTATAAAATGATGTATTAAGGATCTATTTAATACAAACCTCCAAATCTGTATTCAATACCAACCTGAGCCCTGAGGACAGACGGACAGAAAGACAGGATGATTCCTCTGTTGGTTTAAAATAGACAATCATCAACCCTTTCAGAGGCTCAGATGTCCGATATAGCTTCCAATATTTATCAAACCAGTATTGATGAACTCCTTCAAGATGGCTGAGTGTGTAGTTGCTCACACACACTTCACTTTCTTCTGATCTCTTTTGGCTTCTTGATATATTCCCATCATTCCGTATTGTCTTCTTCGACACATTTGTTCCTTTGTCTTTCTTTCATTCTTTCTTTCTTTCTTTCTTTCTTTTTCACCTTTTCCTGTCCTTTTTGTTTCTCACGTGCTCCTGTTGGTCTCTGTACAGGTCACTTTTTACCACAATTTGATAGTTTGCTTATCACTCTATTCCAAAATCTGTTGTTTTATAATTTTCTTTACAGCACTTAAATACCAGCGGAGCACAAATCCATTAAAAGTAAACCCACCCATACATCCAGTCTGGACTCTTACAATATAAAGTCAAGAGCAGATGTATAAAATTATAATCTGTCGCCGTTTCTTGGTATAGTGATGAAATCTTTCAGACATTTGACTCTGTCTATAGTAGTCCTACAAGATTTTCAATGCCAATAAATGTCTCTTTTAAGTCTCAGGTTTTCAGACTCAAAACTTGACAGAGGATGTGCACACCTGTAGGCAAACTGACCCGTGTGCATGAACATTTTGGAAGCAGTGGTAACCGACAACGCAGATGGTGAGTTAGTGAACTGAAGTCAGAATTATTTCCACTTAATATCAAATGTATATCAAAGATCTACATTATGATAAACATTCAGACCAGCCGTGTTATGTGTATTTGTGCTTTTCTTGCTAGATATTTGATCAGCCGCACTTCCCAGAAAAAAAGTTTTTTCTTTGTTCTCCTGTCGGTTGAGGCCAAGATTCTCTTTCAGAACTGTTGATCAGCGGCTCATTTCTATACATTAACACTCATAAGGTGCTTTACATTGAACGTTTATGGTTCCCTGTGGGTTTTGAAAGGGCGGGATGAATGGCTGATCCATGTGCGCACATTTCCAAATTGATCTGGGATTTATAAATCAGAATATTTTTTGTTGTACGTCATCCAGCAGGGTTTTTATCAGGTCCCTGCACATCACACACTCAGATGATTCAAGGGCCAGATCAAATATCCTTAAAATAATCTTTAAAACAAGCACATTTTAAGCATATGATAGTTCTCTGTCTGTCTCCTGTATGTGTCAACCTATCTGCCTCTTATGTAACAGCCACATGATGTGTAGCACACACTGTGGATGTACGTTTTATTGAGTTACATTTGTTGTTGTGTGCCCGGGCTTCTTCTCTCTCTCTCTCTGTCAGCTTCTTGTCTGCGTGTCCCCGGGGGGACACACTGCTGGTCTCTGAGGACGACGAGGGCCAGATGGCTTCTAGATTGGCTGTTGGAGAACATTTTCCCCATTGATTTTTACAGCTCAGTCTGCCACTGGAGGACCAGGGGGAGGAAGAGAGGAAGGAGGAGGGAGCTGGAGAAGTGGAGGAGGGGTCAAGAGTCTAAGTGTGTGTGTGTGTGTGTAATTTGCAATTTTGTGTGTGTGTGTGTGTGTGTGTGGATCAATACTGCCACTGATTGTCTCTAAGAGGCTTTTAACACATTCACATGCAACATCTTTCTGAGATTCAGAGTGAAACAAAAGTATGAAAGACACATCGTCATGTTCCGTTGTTATAATGCCACTGTCAGTCTCTACCAGCACGCCCACCACAAACACGTCTTTTGCTATTACTGCTGCTTATACTAATATCTACAACTACCATCATCCTACTATTATTACTACCTGTGCTTATATTCACTTGACTATTACCTCTACTTTATCAATAGTTAGCAAATCCAGGGCTGTAACACTATTACAACTGCTTCTGGTATTATTCTACTACCACAGCCACTCCTCCTCCTCCTCCTTCTACTGCTACTCCCAGTCCTCCTGCCACCACTACTCCTCCTACTATTTCTCCCTAGCCTTCCCCTATTTGTTCTCCTCCTGATCTTAGTCCTACTTCTGCTCCTACTTTTCCTACTCCCACTACTATTAGTCTTCAACACATTAAACTACAGCGTGTTGCTCAATATTATATCCAAGCACACACTCCTCTCCCATTACAGTATCCTGATTCAGATTATTCAGTCACACACACAAACACACACACACACTCACTCAAACATCTACAGCTATTGCGTGATGAAATTAATTGAATTGTAAGTTATGAAAACAATGTTCTGTGAGAGAGACGGCATGTTTTTTTTTTTTTAAATTGGTCCGGTACTGAGTGAGACTGCTGCAGCCACGAGCCAAGAAACAGGCCACAATAAAGGTAGATAACTGTAGACAACCATCAGTACCTCCATATTAAGTGCTTATTTTGCCACTGACAGACTCAGATTGTTTTCTACGATATACAAATCAAAAATTATAGACAGAATCCCTTTCAGAGACAGACCTTTTTATAAGACTAATGTAAGGCGTTTTATTTCTCCACAGCCTCGCCAAATGTACCAGACTCCATTTGCAGAAACATTAATTTCTCTTATCATGAAACACACTTCATTTAAATCAGACATAAACAAAATAAAACTCAGACGCCTTCTTGCTCGTTTCTTTTTTCTTTTTTTTTTTTTGGTTCCAATAGTCCATGAGTCTGATTAGGTTGAAGCAAACCCATAATTCACTGTGTTAGATGTGAAGATATGAGGAGATGAACAAGATATATTTACCAGCTCTGTAAATTGAGTATGGTCGCAGTTTGATAGGTGTTGGTTAAATAAAAAAACTGGGCTGGACCTCCACAGAATGTAGTTTCCTTACTTTGATCTCTATGATGTCCCTTTCTCTTTCAACTTGTTGCTGCTTCACTGCCTTTTGTCTCTGTTATGTGTTTGTATGTTACTGCTAAATTACAACTGGTCTTGGCACTTTGCAGTTCCTTTTTTTTCCCCTTTTCCAGTTTTTTTTACATTTTCAAATAAAGTTACTTTCCATTTATTCATTTAGCAAAGCAAAGACAGGATGAGGTCACAGTTGGTGGAGATTTGCAGGCCCCATAGAGGACGGAGTCAAAGGAGACTTTTCAGGGGATAGGAACGATGGTGGCTGTCTTGAGGCAGGAGGGAACATTCTCCTGTTAGTGTGAGATGTTAAAAAATGTCAATAATAACATTGGCTAGCTGATTAGTGCATCTTTACTGCACAGCCGGTATAATATGTCTGCTGGGGTTACCGACAGTGGCTGGTCTTCTGAAGGTGAAGGAGCTCAACGGGGGCATAAAATGTCCGTCCGGCAACGGAGCTTCGTACATGATGGGGGGCGCTCCTGCTTTTGACGCCTGTGACATTTTGGATCACCTGCCACATATCTTTAGTGCTGAAGTTGTTGAGGTCCCTCTCTGGTCCCTGCCGATGTCTCCGCTTTGCCTCCTCGATGCCAGCTTTCAGTCCTGCTCTGGCAGTAATGTATGCTTCCTTGTCGCCTGACTGAAAGGCATCTTTTTTGGCTTTTGTTTTTTGGAAAGAGCTGAGAGTGAGTAGGCAGTAGAAGCAGAGAAAGATGATCTGATAGGCCAAAGTGAGGACGTGGGAGGGCTTCGTAGCTGCCAGGAATATTTGTATACACATGGTCCATTTCTTCCTCCGGTGGGGATCTGAACATGCTGCTGGAATTTGGGTAAAACAGTTCTGAGGTCTGTTTGATTAAAACCAGCTACCAGCTACAATGAAAATTCCACCCAGTTGTTTAGTCATGTTGCTGATGATGACATCAAACAATTCCTGCAGGGCATTTTTAAATTTGCATCTCAATAAAAACACTGGTGAATTCTCTGGGCAGATAATATGGCCGACATCTGAGCATGAGAAATTGGACATCTGCTGAACACTGTCCATCCAATTTAACTGCGTTTGAGCACCAGGCAATTTTGCTGGTAAAACGGTTCTCAGACATCAGACAGAAGAAGGCTTGGTAGAGGAACAGGTTTCAGTCGAAGTCGGGTCAGCTTAGCTCCGACGTTCCCTCTCTTTCCTCTCTTTCTGGGATGATCGCACCATTTTTGGTCATGACTTGTCCCAGCAGTCTGGCTGGCCGCTCGGAAGCTGCTGCTGCTGCAGTAGAAGCATATAGACATCTTTTGTTTAAAAATACATAAAAAATGTAGTGAGGATTGAAGAAGCTACTGACCGTTGCATCTGCATGCACTGCCGTCATTACAACTCTTTCTTCCTAGATCTACTCCTGCTCATCCTCTTCCTTCTGCGACTTGTCCTCCTTCTAGTCCTCGTACTAATTCTTGTCCTGCTACGACCACTTGTCCTCCTCACCCTTCTAGCATTTGTTCTTGTCCTACTCCTCCTTCTGCTCCTACTACCACTTGTCTTAATCATCCTACTCCTGCCATAAGTCCCAGTCCTACTACATGTCCTCCTCCACCTACTCCCACGATTAGTCCTTGTCTTTCTTCTATAGTCCTCCTCCTAATCTTCCTCCTCCTTGTAGTCCACCTCCTACTCATATTCCTCCGGCTCCTCTTCCTCCTAATACTACTCACCCTCCACTTCATCCCATAACTCCTGCCCTCAACCCTCAATCCTTCCCTTTTTCTTGCTGTCTCCTCTGTTGTTGTAAATAAAGATTGAAAGAAAGGGAAAAAAATGAGAAAATACTAAAGACACAAAGAGGATTAAAAGAAAACAAACAAAAAAAGAGTAAGAGAGGGGAGACAGGGATAGAGGAAATTTCACAGTAAAATGGATCTCCAGCATAATTCCATGCTTTCAGTTTCTGGCTAAAAGCACCGAACACCATAGAAGGAGAAATATAAAAGCTGTGTGTGTGTGTGTGTGTGTGTGTGTGTGTGTGTGTGTGTGTGTGTGTGTGTGTGCGTGTCTACCACACAACCTTTTAAGATGTGTGTATTGCTATTCAGCTCCACACACAGTGTTGTAATCTTATTATTGTGTTGTGCTGTTTTGGCACAGAGAAGGACCGGAGGAGGGGGAGCGAGAGCAAAAACGGGGAGAGGAGAGGAATTTTATCACTGTTTCCATCACTGAATCAGGCCCGGAACTTCAGGATGGTAAGATGGCAATTACTATTACCACTTATTTATTTTCTCAATCTTACATTCATTGTTATTCTGAAAGTTACTTCATTAATATTCAGTTTTTACTCTTTCGTATGGTTATATGAAGGACAATGTATTTAACGAAAGGCGGGTAGTAAAGACTTACATTTACTCCATTACATGTGACCTGGTAGTCCGGCTGTATATATTGTAATTGTACAAAACAGTTCATGGCTACTTTTTACACATGTGGCTAGCTACTTTTATTCCACCATAGTAGGAAAGCAGAAGCGTATACAAATAATAAATCATCAGTCATCTTTTTCTTTTCTTTTTTAAATGTCATTATAAAAACTGTACCGTGGACTGTATATTGTGATGTTTTTGTTATTATTACATCCCTAATAACAGGCACATTATCTCCAATTTCACATAAATACGCCATTGAAGCATTTCTGTTGTCCAATTGGCTTCATGTGATTGGACGGACCTGGATATAGGGGCTCACACCTGATTGTGATGGGAACTGAGACATGTGTAATGCGAGTGGAAAGAAGAATTTCCCCTTGCAGGATTATAATAGTATATAAAATAAATAAAAATAGTGCCATTATTAAATATAGGTGTCTGTTCACTTCTCTACCTGATGAACACCGTAGTTACTCACTTTGCTACTTTTTTAGTTTGTACCTTTGTATTTTTACTTAATTAGTTGTTTCACTGGTATTTCTACTTGAGAAACTGTTGATAAAAAGTAACTTGAGTACAGATCATATCAATGTAAAGTAATCAGACACAGGATGAACGGTCAAGTAGGATTAACCTGCTACTAGTCCCAGAAACTCATAAAACCCTGTTGCTTTTTTCATTATACCAGTCATGTTGGCACATGTAATCATTACATCCTTTCTCATCCTGGTTTTGAGAAGTATGCTTGCTAAAGCTGCGGCATGGCTTTGCTCTCTGATCGCTGCATGCAGTACCTTTTCAGCTGCAGCTAGAATAATTTTTTTTAATCTTCAAGAGATATCAGCGCGCAACCAGGAGCCCTCCTCAGCCGCAGTGGTTGGTGCAGAGCCTCGGGCTGTGTGAATCTTTCTTTTACAAATCTCACATTCTATTTTAATGATTTCTATCTCGAGAAAACTAACAGTTGGAGGAAAGGCTGTTTAGATACAGTATGTGAGGGGTTGACTGAGGAGATCTAAGGCATTCCGAGTGTTTTGCTGTCAGGACGGCAGCAGGTTGAGTATGTTTAATGCCAGACATCCTCGCGCTCTGCTCTAACCTGTGCGAGGAAAGGAATCTGCTACAGCTGGGAACAGAGACGGTGAAACCTATACACCCATCAGTTATCAACTATTTCCATCAACATACACATGTTTTCAGTCTTAACAAAAGGAGCATGTTATCGATCGAGTTAAGACGAAACGCTGTATGATAGGAGGAGTGTGGTTAGAGTCTAGGAAATCACAATTCCAAAGCATTATTTTGTCAAATAATTCAGGATTCGACAGTGGAATGATGCAGATACAATTATGGATGGAGACACATGGGCAACAAAAGATGTAAACGCTGCAGAGAGAGTTTAAAGAAAGAGAATTTTATATGGCTGAGATGATGCTCAGCTGTAGCTCTGCAGTGAGACCCCAATGATAAAGCTCACAGCACCGTATTTTCCAGTCAAACAGTTTGATTCTATATATAGAAAAAAAGAAGAAAAATCTGTGTACCTGTACCTGTGAGAATAAATAAATAATGATCATATAAATAATCTTATTAGCAGACTCAGTATAAGTAGGTCAACAATAGGCAGCATTCAACTAACCACAGTGTCTCACCCCCCCTTCACTTACATTACATTACTGTAAGTTTTAGTCACCATTTGCTCTTATTTTGCGCATTGTAGCTCAGTTGAGTGTGTCCCCCAATTTTTTTAGAGGCTGTGTCCTCCCTAGAGGGTTCAAATCCAACCTGCGGCCCTTTGCTGCATTTCATCCTTCCTCTATTCACCTCCTTTCCTTTCATATTCTAATATTCTTGGCACCAAATAAATAAAATGAATAAATTGATAAATAAATAAATGCATAAGAGGAGACAGAAACCTTGTCTCTCTCTCTTTCCAGCCCCTTGCATGTTTGACCTCTTTTGAAAAGTGTTTCTGGGGGTTGTTATTATCACCTTCGGGAATTTGTTTGGCTGAGGTATCAGGTAGTGATTGCCCGATTTTGTGACAGCCCTACTTAGGATATAACTGCACATACAGGCAAATATACTATAATAATGTATATATAAATATATAGATATATAATAATGGGAAAAATGAGTTCAGACTATAACTCAGTGTGCTTAAAAAGTTTTTTGATGTAAAAACTAAAGCTTAGTGGTGTGCCTGAGGCCTGGGCTTTCTCGTAGAAACTAAATCCCAAACAGGAAGTCCTCCTCCATGCAGACTGGAGCGAATGCAACCCAGAGTCAAAAGTTGGTCGACACACAGACTCCATCCGTCTCTCTGGCCCTGACCGAAGGACGCAACACAGAGACCATGTTCTGCTGTCTGAGTCACAGCTGGATCACTGGACTGCACATCAGGTTTCAGCATAACATTTCTGTGTGACTGAAAGCAACAGAGGTGAAACCACAAGCTGTGAAGCATGAGCGACATTGTGGACCCAAAGGCCTGAAAATAACCCCAGAACAACTCTAACAGAGCAGAGTAACAACAATCAGAACGATAGAAGAGTGTACAGAGGGCCTGTGACAGGATATTAACTAAAAATTGTAGATACATTTTCACAACTATCTACAATTAATTATGCATATGTATTAGTTCTATTTCTAGTGTAATCAGAGTTACGACATCCTAACAGAACCAGCCACTGACAGACAGACATTGCACCACATTCACAACATCCCAAATACCCACACACAGCAGACAGACAGACAAAATGCATTCAGTCTCCCATTACCAAACACAGAGTAATACCTGCCTTCCTACCACTAAATAAAACAGATATCCTAACCTCCTCTTGCTAAACATGTGGTTGTGATATTTCCTGTCTGCTCCCCTCCTCTCATGTCTGTGATATTTTTAATAATGGAGAGGAGGAAGCAATATATCCTCGAGCTGAGGGAGTGATACAGGGTTAAGCATATTCTGCCGCTAATTGCGCTTTCTGGTTTTTAATAAAGAAAAACCACACGCCTGCAGGCCTGTGTGTGTGTGTAGGCGCACACGTGTGTGTGTTTTCAATAGTTGAAAAGTGAAATATCGTTGGCTCTGTGTGTGTGCAGAAACTGCACTTCTGTCTTGTATTCTCTCTTTTCCCTAAAGACTGTTTACATAGAAAAAAAAAAACAAGTATGAATTTGTAAAATCTGCAACTGGACAGATGCAGTCTTTCATTATGTTCATGCAGTCCCATGCACACAATCTCGTAAAACACTTGACCTCCACATCAAATTTCAGCTTCATAGCTAAAACATAGTGTGTCATGGTGCTGCTATGGCAGTCCGGTTGTTTTTCTGTTTCTGTTTTTCCCGCTCCGTTCTCCCTCACCTGCTCTTTCCCTGTGTGTGTGTGTGTGTGTGTGTGTGTGTGTGTGTGTGTGTGTGTGCTTGTGTGTCTGCGGGCGTGACGGCGGCAGCAGCAGAGTGGCACACCTGTCTCTTATCAGCTCATCATCCTTTGGCTATATTACCCCGGTCTCTCCACAACTGCGGCACCAAATTATTCCACCCCGTATGGTGACTACTCAGTGCCGCTCATTAGTTTAGCTCATTGTTTCTATTTCAATCTTAGTGTTTTGTGTATCTGTGTTTAGCTCTTTTGCAGCGAAGGGCCACAGTTCAGATTCAAACCAAGGCCCGATGCCGCGAGGACACAGCATCTGTATATGGGGGCGCACACACACTAACTGAGCTATGGGGCGCCCCCTTCTTACTGTCAGCCTAACCAATCCACCTCCTCATGTCAAACCACACCAACCAAACCACTAAAAGTAGGTGGGTTTTGTCAAGAAAAACATTGGGACCCATAGTAACACATTTGTAGCTACTGGTTTTTACTACAGCTATTGTAATTAAAGGCAAAAAAAAAAAAAAGTAAATGTAGTCTAACTTTAGTGTTTTTAAATGGATTATTGATAATTCGAGGGACTGACTTGATGTATCTTGGTGTATCTAAATGCATGACACCTTTATGCATCCACTGTGCAGGATGTATAAGGAGAACACATACAATAATGATGGCCAACCATGCCCCAAGTAACAGTAGCAATAATATTTTTGGAAATGCGCACATAATATATCAAAGAACTGCACATATCACAGTTTGTAAGCTTCATAAATCTCACTATTCATCACTGAAAGTGTAAACTCCATTTATGCCCTATACACTAGTTTGCACTGACTGCGACACAAGTCGTTTAAAACTCCAATTGCAAAAGTATAAATGTGTTGGCATTCATCCAAGTGTTTGTGTGGGTTGTAATGTAGCTGCAGTTTCTCCTAAACGGAATGCCAAGAAACAATAAGGGAGACAGGCAAGTGTGGGAAAGGAACAGCCATGAAACTGAATGGTGGGCGGATGCTGGACGGTTAAGGAGCCCGTGGAGACATTATGTTCTTTATGAAGCCATAAAACAAAAGACTGTTGCCTTTCCCTTCATCCTGTCATCCCAATGACCTTCGTTTGATGACCAGCTATCGTCGCTGGCCTTTTAAAGGTCCAGGTAATGGCATAGCAGACATATACTACCACACATAACCACATCATCATCATTGCACGGCCACTGCATGCTGGGCAATAATCTGCCTCAGGCTCCTGGGTTTTATGATTGACAGAAGTGAATAAATCTTCTCATTTGGATATGCTGTGACAGGAATTAATTACCAGGCAATTGTGTCTAACATATTAATTTAGAGGAGATTATACAATGCATTAGCCCGACACTTATTAAGCATGGTTATGTACGCCTGCGTTTGTGTATTGAAATCGCACAGGCGGAAAATTCGGTCCAATTTGCCATGCTTGGCTCCCGTTAACACACTGCTGTGTCTCTGAAACCCTCCCTCCTTCCTCATATCATGTTCCCTCTCTCCTACCACTCTGTTCTCTGTCCTATCTCTATTCTCTTCCATCATCTAGTTTCCTACATCTGACTGATAGAAGAATAGTTTAACCCTGGGGTCTCGTGTCATATGCAGAAATACATTTTGTCCAGGCTTGTAAAAAAAAAAATGGAAGAAATTACTTTTTTGTTTTTAATAAACAGCCTTTCCTCTTTGGAGCTGTAATTATATTTCTTACAGAAGGCAGACATCATCCAAAGGTCTACATCTGTTTATGGTTGTACCAAATCATGTTGAATGTATTTAATTGTATAAAATTGTATTAAATCAAAGACATGATGATTAAATCATCATGAGTTTATTATTTTTAAGTTCTAGAAAACACTTGGACACATCCTCAGTGATGAAACCGAAGTCACAGGGTGTTTTGGGTCTTCGATCTCCACGTGGCACACTACTCCTAATGCTGTGGATCCCCTCATCTGGATCCACAGCCATATTGAGGCCTTTTCAGTTGTATATTCTTAGCTATGCTGCAGTCCTTTAACTGCAAGGATTTTGAGTATTTTGCATTTGTAATGATCAGCCAGCAAAGCATGTAAAGCCAACTTCCACTACAGTACAGTGGGCTCTCCCAGCATTGCTCCAGCATTCTGCAGTCAGACCTGCATATTAAGCTCACTTGCGTTCATTGGCCTCTGAGTGTGTTCCAGCAAGACCACTTGCTCTGTTTACTCTGATGTTATACAATGCCTGGGTGGAGCAAAGTGGTTGCAATGTTTTCTGGGAACTTGAGCTGCCTTCCAAGGTCGACTTTGATCTGCCAGGCCCGAGCTGAGGCAAGAAGCGCTCCTGATGAGTTAGGCTTGTGTTGTGCCTTCTCCTCGTTTCTGATGAAGGTGATGGATCTTTTGGGGACATGCTGCTTCTTGCTGTCATGGATCGTTGTGCAGATTGTGTTTGCCAATGACATCAGGACTTGGTGATTGCACCAGCAATATCATACTTCCCCATCACCTTCAGAGAGCAACTGAGGATGTGCTCTAAGGTGCCCCACTTTCTGGCAGAGTTGGCATGCCAGTGTGTTTGCTATGACCCAGATAGCCGAGCTTGGGAGAGGGTAACTTTGACCGATTGGATGGAAACTTGGTGTGTAATGGTTCAGCTCTCCATAGCTTTGTCCAGGTGAGCTTGCATGGTTCTGCATGCTCCCATCTGTGTACCAGGCAACCTTGTTTGGCCAGGGCCACCATCTTGCTGTATCTCATCCTGAACCAGCTGATGTTTCTCCTTTGTTCTGTCATAACGTGGTTTGGGACAACTGCCTAGTCCTGCTCGCCCCACTGATACGCTGCCCACCAAGTTGTTGTTCTGCAGCCGTGCCTCCTATCTCTTGACCGTTTCCTGTGCCTACCACTTCTTCCCAGCCCATAGATGGCATCTCGCCATAGTGACCATGACATCAGAAGAGTCCTCATCTTGATGCATTATTATGGATCTTCTGACAAAATCCCATCCTGCTCTGCCTCTGATTGGTTGGATTTATTGGTTGTCTTTTCTGTGCTTGACTCAAACTGTTTATACATTAGCCCTGGTAATGTCTCTTTTTGGCAGTTTTGCAGATAAACACACCAGCCTATTTTGCCTATCTCAGTCTGCTGCTGGTCCTGTTGGGGTCAATAATCCCCCGGAGCTGTTCTTGCAGAGTGTCTCTGGGCTCATTAGGTGAAGTGAATAGACAGGCTACTGCTGGGCTGCCCTGCTGCCGCTCCATCACCAGGCCTGCCAACTCTTGCTATCAAGCCCATAGAAAATGCAGCTGCAACAGCCAGTCATGCTGGTCTGTTTACTGGGGCAACTATGGCTCACAGTTGTTCAACATAGAGCGACATCTAAAATCAAATGGTGAATTTATCTCACATTTTGATTTTCCTGTTTCAGCTAAAGAATATATATATTGTGATGAAAGCATCCCTTTTGGTTCTGTGGCTTTATATAAATGTGTTCCTCTTCCTACTGACATCTCATTACTTCACCCACTCTTAGTGACTCAAAAACTGTTTTGTTTCAGCTAAAAATAATACTAGAGCTGTGTGTTCCTCATTTCATGTGCGTGTTTTTTATTCCTTATGTCACCCCCTACTGCCTAGATATCTCATCTCAGATTACATAAAGGAGGTGCCATTTAAGCGTCTAGACAAATACTACCCTATAAGATGTAGTTAAAAGGTTTAAGAATGAAATTGTTATTCTGGTAATCCTAAAACTAATGATAATTTATTCTGGCATGGTGAACAAAAATAAAGTGTCTTGAGGTGTGTTTTGAGGTATGTAAATGAAACATTTATAAAGCCATTTTCTGAGGATTGTGTGGGAAGTGCAAAGTGGAGCTTCTCCAGCTGCTCAGAGCCGACTAGCTCTGGAAGAAAGAAAGCGTCACATCGGATTCTACTATTTTTGAGCCTTTTACGTAGCGAGGCTCAGAGATGACTTTTTAACATTTGGGATTAAAAGGTAGATTCATCTTCACTCGTGTTTATCAACCTGACTGCAGCATCAATGCGTGGAGGTGACTTCCACTGTCAGGTATTATATGGCTGTTTGGGGAGAAGAAACACTCAAGTACTTTTTAGACATTTCAATGCAGAATTCTTACATATTATATCTTTGACTCATACTACATGTTTGAATCATGTACAATGTCTAATGTAACACTGTACAGATAAACTGACTGGTCATGATGCGTTTTCTCACTGAAAACACAAGACCCAACTGAGAGACATATTTACAGACGGTCAATTAAAGACTTGCAAAGCCAGATCCATTTCCTCAGAGCTGGAGAAAGGTCTGGCACCACTAATTGACATTCGGCTATAGGGAGGGAGAGACTCTGGCTTATTTGTATTTCTTTTAACCAATCACAATCGTCGTGGGTGGCGCTAAGCCAAAAAATAGCAGGAGACTAACACAGTATCCTCTTTGCTCCACACAGATCTGATATAACCATTAATATATGCAACAAACATATTGCGATTTCTTCCTCCGCAAATAATATAATGATTTTTTCGACTGGAGTATCTTTTTTCCTTCAGTGTACTGCTTTTCTTGACAATCCAACTGGTATGGTACCAGACAGAACAAGCATTCATTTTCTTCTGGATTTTTGTTTGAAATTCGACACCTACAGTGCAAAAGTGTCAGGGAAAGAATCTTGTTTTTGTTTTGGTGAATTTTTTTTCTACAACACCATACAGATGCATAAAACATGTGGCATGTCTGGTCTGGAGCATGTTGTCCACAGAAGGTCTAAGGCCTGATGCTGTTCTCGACTGTAAACTGTCAAGCGACTGCTCTGCCGGTCTTCATGTGGCCTTCAAAACAACTGACAAACAAATGAAGGTATAATTGGAGACTCTGCTCACAGTGAGAGACGGCTGCTGCATCACTGAAAAGATTAGCTGTTTGCAGGCTGTTGCTATGGTGGTGTACTCTACTGGGATGTGTGAGAGGGTGTGCTTAGTGTTTGAGTCGCCTATTATGGAACTGAATGCTTGTTGTTTCCCCAAGTATTTCTCTGTGTGTATGTGTGCTGCTTTTGGCACATTTGGTTGTGTTGCCTTTTTTGCATGAATATGTGTGTGTTTTTTTCTGTCTGTCTGTGTGTTTGTGTGTGAGTTCTTCAGTCTGTGTGTGTCCCTGGTGTGCTGCCAGTAAAGCATGGCATTTTGCTTTAACAGGCTTGTCCTCCATTAGTGGCTCAGTGCTGGGCTTAAAACTGGGAGGGAGGAGAGAGGAGGGACGATTGAGACACACACACACACGCAGATGCAAAATTCTACTTGGATCAACCTTAAGAATGACATCGGCTCAGTTGGACTTCGCTGTAGTTAAACTTTGCCATTAGCTTTTTCTGTGTGTTTGCAGGTGAAGGTTTAAAAAAGGCTAATTAGAAAACTTGCGGTTGTGAATGCTGGCTGTTGAAAAGCTGATGCCAAATCTGCATTGCTGGCTGTCAAAACGTTGAATAACCCCAAGAATAAATGAAAAATGTGAAATGTTTAAGGTTTGTCTAAAGGCTGACGCTAAATGCACATTGCTGGCTGTAAAAAGTATGTTTGTTGAAAAGATAATGCCAAAATGAATTGGTGGGTTTCGAATTCGCATCTGAAGAGTATGAAGAGCCATAATAGTGGGGTGAGAATGAAAGATTCAGATTGTACTATTAGCTTTGAGCCAGACTGCAATGCTGAGTTGAATTCGTGTGGAGAAGCAGCTGATGGAGTTTGAAGAGATGTTACAGCGGGAATGACAACATGAATGGAACCGAAAAGACTAAATCTCATAACGTATCAATGATGGGGAAGTAGAATATTTAAATCTGTTGCATTGATTTATACATTATGATGTGTGTGTCTGTTTGGCATTTGAATGGAGAGGAAGAGAGTGGAAGACAAAGGGGGAGGAGGTGGAGAGAACATGTAGAAAAGGTGGAGGGAGAGATGGGGGAGTAGGAGGAGGAAGAAGCCAAAAGATGAGGAGCTTGCATGTGAGAGAAAGACAGAGAGGAGTCCTTTTCTCACAGAGATTCTACACTATCGCCACAACGAAGACTCGAATATTACCTCGCCATTGTTTGTCCACAATGAACCAAGCAGTGCCGGCATGACGCCACTCCAGTGTGTCATTTCATACAGCATATATGAGATCTGTGTTGTTTTTTTTATGTGTTTTCCCCGGTTTCTTTTCTGAAACGTTATATTCTGCTCCAATACATTTCTGAGGCACTTCTTTTTTTAAAAACTTTTAATCCATTACATGTGTCTGACTGCTAGATACTGGATAGTTGATCTGGAAATCCCAATTAATGATACAAAATGAAATCAACAAATACATTAGGAAGTATTTCTGTAAGTTTAGATAGGACTTACATAATACTGGCAGGAAATTCAACTACTTGAGTGTAGTGATTAAAATAAGCTCCAGTTTCACCATCTGCAAATCAACAAACACATGAATACATTATAAATAAAACTCCAATATAACCAATATTCTTCAGAAACTGACTGGGTTACTTTAACTTCTAATACTTAAATACTTTTACTATGAGTTTTCACTTCAGAATACATTTTGACCTATATCAGATTGTTTAAACTTCAAAGCATCATTGCTTGAACAGATAAATGTGATTCTTGCCTTATATTCAACCTTCTGGCCTGTAGAAATATTGTTGTATTGTTCTGCTGGCTGCAGCTCAGCCCGAGAGCAGGTTAGCTCGCCCTCCCCCGACCTGCGAGATAAGCTACCTACACACCTTGCAGACAAGAGAGATGCAAAGATGGACAACCATATACAGTTTAACAAAAGACTAGACAAAAGACTAGTGTGAACGGCGCGATTCTGAAAGAGATTAAGAGCAGCAGCAACATCTTTATCAATTGTGTTTTCACATGTTAATGCTTATTGTGTATTGTATATTGTCAAGGTATACCAAGTTTTAAGTAGAAAAGGTGAATTTTTGATGTAAACATAAACCCAACTGTACATTTCTGATCAAGTGAAGGAACCCTGACTGCAATGATAAAGTGTGTTTGTGTTGCTAATCAGCTTCTCAGAAAAGTTAAGTTAGTGACAACTTTTTAAAGCCTTTTTACACCTATAATGCTCTGTGATATGTTTTCCTCTGCTGGGGATCTGAACATGCTGGTGAAATTTTGGTAAAACAGTTCTCAGACATTAGCCAGAAGGAGGCTTTGTAGAGGAGCAGCTCTTGGTTCAAATTGGGTCAGCGAAGCTCTGATGTGGCCTCTCTTTCCTCTCCTCCTGACGTTTTGACCCACTGGTCTGACTGGCCACTCAGTCAGATCCAATCAGGATATCCTCCCCAGCTTCACCCGCTCCGCCAAAGATGGTCACTACTGGCTCCAACAATTCAAGATGGCAACAGCCATAATGCCATACTTGAGGGTTTATTATCGTAGCCCATAAACCAATGGGTGATAATATGATGGCGCCGTCCAATATTTATTATACGGTTTATGGATCAAACTGATACACATCGTTTCATGTTTTATGAATGTAAGACTCCCCAAAAAACTAAATTAAAAGTCTGTGTCCCTAATTTGCTGGCGTGTTCCTTTAAATGCTTCTTCAACTCGATCATCATCCACTCATCTATGACTGGTTGTATTGCAATCCAGTCAGTCCATAGCAGTTCATAATATAGGCAGCCAAACCAGTAACACACACAAAAACATATACAGTACACTGCAGGGCCTCAGGCCAGATACCGAAATGCATGAATCCCATATTTACTGACAGCAAGGAAGCTGTCAGTCAGACACACAGGGACAGTTCATCACACCATTACCCTGACATCCCCTGCTGACTGTGTGTGTGAGTGTGTGTGTGTGTGAGTATGAGTGAATGTATGTACATGTATTTGAGACTGGGATGGGACTTCAGTTAGAGTTTGTTAAGAGAGATAAACTGTAATTAGTCTATTTTCTAAAGGGGAGAGAAGTGAGACAAACCATCATGGAGGACATATTTACACCCATCTTAACTAATAAAACACAAATTACAAGGATTTGTTTTCGAAACAGACTTTCTAATAGAAATCCTCCACCAAAATCCACTGCTTTGACACTCGCCCCCTTAGCTGTAGATAACTGTATAGCCAACAGGAAGTTTTTGTTTCTCCCATAACAAACATTGACATCTCTATGATGCCCATAGCAGCATTAGCATTAGCATTTTGAATCTCACTGTGGTGGCTGTAGACAGGGCCGCCTTAACCTAATGTTAGGCCCCGGGGCTGAGAGGTTTTGTAGGCCCTCCATCCCCTCGATTTATAGAGTCTCATTTTAAAAAAGCGTAATATCTAGGTAATCTACATCACAAAATGCATTAGTTTCTTTGGAGACATACAACAGTGAATTTTCCCTCTTTGAGCCAGAAAACACCATAATATTGTTATTAACATATCACTGAGCCCACTTGAGTAGAAACACAATACACTTTATTTAAGAACCACACACAGCAACTTATGGTGATAATAAAACCAAAATGTGTGCAAATATGATTTCAAACGATATTATGAAAAACATCACCAACCATCACCTGTCTGCACAAACATTGATAATAACTAATAACAGTATAAGCGAAGAACAGCAACAGATCAAAGTTAGTGACCTGTTCTCCGGCCTCAGTGGCCCTGTCAACCAATCACATGCACCTGCACAGACACACTCCATTCAGCCCCATGGATAGCAACATGGCCTAATGCCAGGTGCCAAAAAGATGAAACTGAGCAACATTTACAGGAGGTTTGCAGTATAATCTAAAAACATAATTTAATTTGCGGAAACAGAAATATATTCTGTGCTCAATAAATGTATTTGCATGCTGGCTTTTATGCATTTTAAGGTGCAATAATAACCCCTGCACTCTCACAGACTCTTGCTGGCTGCGCTGCAGACCGCTCACTCTTGCTCTCAGTATCCTTCTGTGCGCTCAACTTCGCCTGCACACTGGCTTAAGTTAGCACTACGTTAACAACAGCTAATCTGAATTTAGCGTCTGATCTCCAAGTCTCCCACTGGGTTGACTTTGTGGCACATTTATATGGCTGTGCCAACTTGAGCGAGTATTCGCCATCATTGCTGCACTCTGACCTCTGCTGCAGCGGCGCAGTTACGCGCGTCTCCAAGCGACACCTCCATCCCGATACAAGTCCAGCAGGCTCCACATTGATATAGTAAATAGCTACCCGCAGTGACTCCACCTTGCTGAGTCGTTTGTCTTTCAGCTCCTGCGGCAGATGTTTTCTGAGCCGCGCGTGGCCTTCATTTACGCAGCGCACTCGAGCCGCTCCTTTTTGCGGATGAACGCAGGCTGAAGGAGTAATCACACACGCCGAGGAGTCCGTGAAAGGAGAAATACGAGAACCGTGTGTAGGGTAAACTCTGGCCGAGTACGGGGTCGAGGTATGCGGTGTCCAGGTGGAAGGGCAGTCCGAGTCGGAGCGCATCCTTGTTGTGCGCTATGGTGTGGAGAAGTCATGGAGAGCAAGCGTGGACATATGAAACAGGCTCCACTAACGCCTCTCTATTAATTAAAAAGGATAGAACATGTTTGCATGGGGTGTGATCCATCATGTTAGCATCTTTACTTTGACAGGACTCCATTTTCGCCCAATAAGCGCGCACTTTTGCATCAGTATTGTTTCCCCTGCGGCCCGGGTCACTGTTACATGGGTCATTTGACTCGTCTCCCCCTGACTGCTTTGCAGCCTGGTCCTCTCTCTGGGGCCCGTGTGCTCCCCCCTCCTCCTGCCCTCCACTGCTGCGGGCGGTCCCCTGCTCCTCTCCAGCTACATCCACCTGCGCGGCCTGCGCAACCTCCGCTCCCTCCGGTGTGTGAGATAGCGAGCTTCCCCTGGTGCTGGGTCCATCTTCAGCAGCAGCTGGTTTAAAAAAGCATTGGGATGCTCTTCAGTAATTATTTTTCGCCCAACTCTTTCTTAATAAGTTTTTTTCTTTTCTGGGCACCACTCTCAAACGTCCTCCCCGACATTTTCCACTAAATGTCAATCAATCATAGAGGGACACACCCCAAAACTAACTATAGACATTCTGATAGGTCAGCCCACGGGCCATAGGGCCACGTGGGTAACTCCTAATTTGGATCAGTCAGCAGCCACGTAAGGTGCGATTAGAGTGATTGACAGAAAACCTGACAAGTTACAAAACAATATGATCTTTTCAGCTCATTGTGAACCTGAACTTGGGAGGCCCCTGAAAGCGTGAGGCCCCTGGGCTTCAGCCCAGGTAAGCCCGTGCATTAAAGCGGCCTTGGCTGTAGACTTCACCATCTCGGTGGTGCCTACTCGAAATTAAAAAAAAGAAAATGGGCAAAGAAATGGAGCTTAGGTGGGCTAAATGAAACCTGGTTGTTGATAGCTAGCAGCTAGCTGTCACTTAAAACACCGACATCCCTCATCAAGCATAACTTCAAACCTCAATACAATATATGCAGGCGAGTTATATAAAAATGTAGCCCAGTACAGTTGCCATAAATGGAAAAATTAGCTACAGAGACCAAAATTGTTGATTGTGCCAGGCTTACATTTTTCTAAATTTCTGCTGGACAGTTGAGCCAGCTCCAGGTGGCCCTTCAGGGGACTGCAGTTTTGGGCCCTTGAGTGTTAGCTTCATTTTTCAGCCAGCTAGGTTGCCGCTTACTCCCTATGGGTGTCTGGTCCTAATTTATTACACTAATAAGATGTGGTAAGCCATACTTTTTTCCCAATCAGACAAAAACTTCAAATAATATAATAATAATGATTATAATAATAATAATGATAATAATAATAATAATGGATTGGATTTGTATGGCGCTTTTCTAGGTACTCAAAGCGCCTCACAGGGTTCCAGGTTCCATTCATTCACACACAGTCATACTTTTCTACCCTAACTTAATAAGCTGAGTTTATATCTAATAGAAATAAGAGGAAACTGTTATATGTTAATATAACCAACAGATGGTTGTCAGACCCCCTGAAGAACTGACCCATATGAAGTCTAACATATACAACAAAACCAAGTTGCAGTCAAAAAAGGACTGATTTAGCGATAAACAAACATAAGAAAAACAAATAACCTCCAAATAATCGAAATGACCAACTGATGGGTCAGCCAAAGTAAACAAAAGAAGGGCAGCCAGAGGACTCCACCAGGGTCGGACTGGGCACTAACCCATTACCCTAACCTAATATAAGGAATCTAAACCTAACAGAAAGAAAGCCAAGTAAATAGGACTACCGAACCCATCAGAAGAACACAAAAGTTAAAACCATATCACCACAAACAGCCTCTTGATTGACTAACTGACTGACTGACTGACTAACTGACTGCTGGTCTAGCAGGATGATGGAAGGAAGAGAAGAGCCTCGTGCCCTACCCCCTCTTATCAATTAGCTTCAATCAACCCGGATCACTTTCACTAGGGAAAGCATCAGTGAACAGTTGTGCATCACATAACACCCCCACCCTAAGATACTGAACATCCTTTGTACGAGGAAGCGGACCGGCACAGCCAACTTAAACCCATTCAAGTGGCTCAATCACTACTGAGATCAGATAGGGGGCAATGGTGTTGACAGGTTTTACAATAGTACACAATATTCCACTATAGCCTTGCCAAAAGAAATGCTGTAAGTGACTGGCATGGGGATTATCATGCACCAAATTCAAAATCTTAGACCAAAAGGGAGCTGGGATAACAATCTTGGTTACAGCACTCTTTTCGGTTTGCAACAGTGACATCAGCTTAATGGAGTCCATTTACAAATGAGCAAGCCATCTCTTACAAAGTTACACATTGACAAAGTTTCAACTTCTTCATCTACTGCAGTCTGGAAACTAGGTAAAACAGACCAGACCTGCTGTGTGAGTTAACAGTTTAAGTCAAGCATAGAAAATTTAACCAACAAAGCCAACCAATCAGAGGTAGAGTAGGACAGGTCTTAGTAGAAGATGAGTGGGATCCATAATAATGCGCCATGCATGACTAACTGACTGCTGGTCTAGCAGGATGATGGAAGGAAGAGAAGAGCCTCGTGCCCTACCCCCTCTTATCAATTAGCTTCAATCAACCCGGATCACTTTCACTAGGGAAAGCATCAGTGAACAGTTGTGCATCACATAACACCCCCACCCTAAGATACTGAACAGGCCCGACAGTGAGTCAGCCAGAACATTATCCTCGCCACAGACTTGTCTGTGCATGACTTGTCTGACAGCATCCATAATGAGGGCCAAACGTCTGTTTTTATTATGCATTCTATGCAGGAAAACAAGGGAATTATATAATCCCTATATCCCTATAAATGATCACAGGAACTGTTAACTTTTCGAAAATCTGTGAAGTGATGCTCATCATTAACTTTATCAGCAAGCAGACATGGGGAGCTCCATACACTACAGCTAGGCTCAACGATGTCGAGTTGCTCCATGAACTCTACCTGCTGCTTAAGACGATGACTTAATGTATTGTACTTAATGACAAATTTACAAGAAGGCACCAGTGAGTTATGATTTGCCATAGCCGTTTCGTTTTGTAAAGGGAGTCTGGGATACTGCCTTTACTAGTGACATTTTGCTCTTTATTATGTGATCCATATCCATGACTTTCACCTGAACGCACAGAAGCCATCTTCTTGCAACAGCTGTGTAAAGTAGATCACAACAACAGTTTTTGGTTGAAATAAGAAAAGGTATGACCCTAGAGAGTGAGAATTACAGTATGTGGTCATTGTCACTGTCATTCACGAGAGAAAATGGTGCGCTTTGTCCTCTTGAAAACATGTTTCTTTTAAGATATTTATATCATTAATGTAAAAATGTCCCATTACATTGAAAAATTCATTTGTGATTAAAATTACAGTTGTTGGTAATGTATTAGAGACCCCCACAAATCTGTCAATTAACTGCTTTAATGAGAGCTCATACCCTACCTTATGGGACTTCAGCACCCAATGGCTCCCACGTAACTCAAATCCGTGTTGTGAATCACCTACGTCAATATCGTCTTTGAGACGGAAGATAAGAAAACAGCGTTTTCAAAGATTCAATTAGCTTACAGATGAGCAGGGAGGTTTCTTGAAATCTCAGAGTTTGATAGCGTTCCTTTAGTCAGTGCCACGGACAAACCCACATCACTCACTTCAGCACTGGACAGCTCCCCTACAACTCTTGCTACCACCAGGCTAACAGTCTGTGCTGCAACATCAGCACCGGACAGTGGCAAAGGGATCACCTGTCTCTGAATTGGACCTTGCGTCCAACTGAGCCAGCTCCCACTCACCATAGGACTTAAACATGTTAATGTGACAGAGGTGGTTTTTGCACCTACAATCTGGAATGGCTACAAGATAGTCTCTGTCCCTGACCTTCTCCTGAACTAAGTAGGGGCCACAATAGCAAGCCTGCAAGCACCAGAACTTTGTCACCAGGCATGAACTCTCTACTCTTATTATATCTGTCAAACCATCCCTTCATCCTGACATGTGCTGCCACTAGTTATTTCACAAGCTCGACACAGCACAGTTTTACCCTGAAGTTACTGACATTGTCCAGCAAACTTTGTTCTGTCCCTTCACAAAACCACTTCTCCCTCCAAAGCTTCAAGGGACCACTTACAGTATAAGCGTACACTAACTCTGAAGGACTAAACCCAAGAGACACCTGTACCACTCCCCTAATAGCAAACATCTGCAGGTGACCCCCCCCCCCCCGCCCTGAAAGTGCTTAAGGGCGCCATGACTCTCAGGGTGACATGCACTGGAATGACAGTGTCGAATTTTATCTGCTTCAACACCTGACGAGATTCATGCAATATAAAGTTTGAACCTTGGTCTGTCTGTACCACCTTTAGAAAACCAAACAATGAAAAGAACTTTTTCAAAGCTTTAACAATGACTGGTGTTATAATCTTAATCAAGGGAAATACCCTCAGAAACCGAGTGGATGCAAACAATAACTTATGACCAGCCTTTGTACGAGGAAGCGGACCAGCACAGCCAACTTAAACCCATTCAAGTGGCTCAATCACTACTGAGATCAGATAGGGGGCAATGGTGTTGACAGGTTTTACAATAGTACACAATATCCCACTATAGCCTTGCCAAAAGAAATGCTGTAAGTGACTGGCATGGGGATTATCATGCGCCAAATTCAAAATCTTAGACCAAAAGGGAGCTGGGATAACAATCTTAGTTACAGCACTCTTTTCGGTTTGCAACAGTGACATCAGCTTAATGGAGTCCATTTACAAATGAGCAAGCCATCTCTTACAAAGTTACACATTGACAAAGTTTCAACTTCTTCATCTACTGCAGTCTGGAAACAAGGTAAAACAGACCAGACCTGCTGTGTGAGTTAACAGTTTAAGTCAAGCATAGAAAATTTAACCAACAAAGCCAACCAATCAGAGGCAGAGTAGGACAGGTCTTAGTAGAAGATGAGTGGGATCCATAATAATGCGCCATGCACCGCAATGCTATACTAGTGACTTGGTCAGTGGAATAAATTGACCTCTCTCAGATAGTTAAAGCTGCAGTCTGAAGTTTTGAGAAAAAAGTGGTCTTAGCTAGAAAATCTTAATGAGCAGAGCTCCCTTTTGCTGCTAAGTTTAAAACTGCATTTTACTGGAAATGTTTGTACAGAAGTGTAGTATAGAAGATAGTATATAGAAGCCAAACGGGGGTCTGTTGTAATGTGTCGCTAATTAACCTCTAAGAAAGTCTAATAAGGATTTAACAGGTAGGAAATATAGAACTTATGTTTTATTTTGAAGTACAGTTTTTTGTAATTTGCTGCTAATTAACCCATAAGAATGACTAATAAGGGTATAACAAGATTGTAATTAGCAACAACTTACCCAATAAAGTAATGAAGTGAAACTATATTAAATAAAGCCTGTCTGTGTTTTGTCTGATCATTTTTAATATGGCGTTACATTTGTCAAATTACAGCCTGTGTGTCTCGGGTAAAATAGTGTGTAATCTAATTTGGATCTGATAGGCAGATAGATATTCTAAAATATAGTGGGACCCCATGTTTTAATGTCATTTATTTACCCTGACAGAGTGATGCCATAATAATACATTGCAACTGCTGTGAAACCAAACTGTCTAGAGCTCCTGTCCTTAATGAAGCAGTGAAATACCAACTCCAACACTGTTCAGTGCTCCTAGGGAGTGTCTTATATTCAAAAATAGTTTTGTCCCCTGAAAAACAAAAGTACACACACAGAGGTCAAAATAAAATAATAAATAAGAACTATATGAACCTTCTTAGGGGAAACACATAAACACATCCCTGAAAATAACAGATTTCATTCTGAATATATGTTTTAGGTGTTTGCCTTGTAAAAAGGGAAAATGAAAAAAAGATTTGAGAACCCAACATAAAAAGTTGGAAAAAAGACTTTGCAGTCTTGCATTGTTTTTTTCGTGCAAGGAGAAAAATAAATGCTCGAAGTTAGATGGACGAAGAAGGAGCGCAGGAGACGAAGAGGGAATTACAGAGAAATAGAGGGAGGGAGGAGAGAAAGAGTTTGACCCTTTTCTCCTCCAGACCTGGCTCAAACTCACACACAAGCACTTCCCTAAAGGTTAATGTGATGCTAATGTGGCCTATATTGAGAGGGTGATCATTATTTTCAGACCTTTGCTGTGCACCTCACCTGTGTATAAAAACTGTTTACAGGGGCTGAACAAGCATTTATCCTTCCCTCGACCTGAAGTCGCAATGTCACAATCCAAAGAACATAAAGGCTGTCAAACTTTCCAACTTGAAAGTTTTAGCATCTAATGTGATTTTGTATCAGTGCAAAACTATGTATTGTAAAGAAAGTTTCTCTCAGAGTGTTAATTTACCATATTAGCTTCTACCCGGCATTTTAATGTTTTAGTTAGTGCGGGTGGTAATCAGTCATGAAGCCAAACCGATTTCAGTATTGGATCTTTGACTCACTTTCAACAAATCCCATGAAAAGACAAACAATGATGATAACAAGCATTATCTGTTTTCTCTATTGTGTTTAATGCTCGTCCTGATGCGTCTTCCTGTAGATAACCACTTTGCCATATAATTTTTTCTTTGATGTTGGTTTTCACTGGATGACACCTGCCAAGCAATAACATACTCCACTGCAGGGGCCAGCAGGAACACCTGAGTTGTGTTCCGATATCCATACTTCCACGAGTACACTTAAACGTAGTACACTATCCGCACTTACTAAGTACGCAGATTTCAGCAGGTGAGTGTTGTTCCAAATCTAATACTCCGTGGTGCCCTTACCGGAAATTACGATCGCGACAGCCGCCGCGGCTCGTCACCCGCCAAAAACATCCTGCTTTGAACGGTGAACAAAAGACATCTATGGCTTTACTTTTTAACAATTACAATCCTACAATCCTGCAATATGGCTCCGCTGCAGGCGCTGTTGTCTCGGTAGCTATTTTAAAAAAAAAATCCAGGCTGAGCGCCTCCGCCTGGCTCCGCTTCTTCCGCTACGTAGCCAACATGGCGGCCGTTGAGTGTGTAAAGTGTACATCGTTGCACACTCAACGTTTTTGCCGTTATGAGGGCAACATCCGGGTCCTTTAAGTATACTTCTTTTCGCCGCGATCTGTATCGGAACACCCTAAGTACTCAAACTAAGTATAGTAAGTACGGGAAGTATGGATATTGGAACCTGGCACTGAGCTTCCCGTGGTCACTCAGATGAACTTGTAAAACATGACAGATTCAGGGTTACTTGTGAGACAAATACATTGCAATATTACTGTTAGTGCATCTGTTGAAGGCTGTAACAGTTCACTGTAGCTCAAAGTAACCCTAACAGACAACAATCCTGCACTTATACGGTGAGGCTTATGAGTCCAGCAGTGTGTGTCTGTGGTGGGTCACTGTCAGACAACATGTCCTGCTGCTGGTAACTGTAGTGATGTGCAGACACAGATATTACACCAGGATCGCCTGAAATGTGTAGTAATGGCAACCTCTGCAATAATATACATTTTAAAGAACACTTCAACTGTATGTTCATTTGTCACATACCAATAGCACATAGATCATTTTTTTATAACTGTGCTCAAAGCACACAATTTGTGCGCCTTGGTGTTGGTTTGAATACAATGCCAGACTACAGTATGTGACCAGTCGTTGTTACACTGGGACAGCATCAGTATTCAGTAGTAGTATAACATTAACATTATGATACGCTATCACTGTCTGTGGAGTAGTTGCATTAGCCTTATCCTCAAGCTAGTGGGTTAACACCATCAACTTTATAAATCCTGCAGTTTAACGATTCATTAACACACAGCACTAACACTCCATTAACATTACATTAACACACAGCAGCAACAAACACTTCTCATGGAACGCTTCTCCTTCTGTATTATTTCCGGTCAGCGTGGACTTCCACACATCTCCCAATGTTATTGGCATTGATCTGCCCAATCGGATTTAACAGATAAAAGGCCCGACCTTTGCGGTTGAGACAATTCCTGTGTGATTTCTGGTAAATGTTGTTTGGAATTTGCAATAGTGCTTTCCAACTTGCAATTGTTTTCCCTGTCTTGCTGTTGTGTTTTCTTACTTTTCTTGCTCTTTTTGCACCCCTTGGCCGCTGTATAAAATACCTTTGCCACAGCATTGACAGGGCTGGAGATGTCCTGACTTTCTGTCAAAAGATCAGTTTTCTGTTACAACATGGCTGGAAACTGTAATTTGTCTCCCTAAAATACCCAGTGGTTTAACACTTACAAATGTTGAACCGCTGTCTCAAACTGCTGTCGTTGGCTTGTCATCTTTCTCGCCTGTAACATCAACACCATGCCCTCCACCACCTGATATGATGGTCAGTCAAACATGTATCGTGGAAACATCAGAATGGTACAAATGAGACTTTCAAATTTTAATTTATCAGTGATTTGCAGAAAGGTTAACTGCCAACATTTTATCCTGGTGGCTGGACGATACCATTTTTCATGGGAGACACAACTTATGTGTCAGAACAACTGGCTTTGTAGAGTAAGTCATTGCTTCTTTATGAGGCATCACCATCCGAAACCTTGTTACTTGAACTAAAACCTCTCATTACACGGAGCACTATATATGATATCAGACCAATTGAGCTGAACAGCAGTTCTATCATTTAAAAACTAATTATGAGAATTACAATGATATTTAAAGTTAATTGGCTATTTGGTTTGTTTGGGGAAAACAAATAAACAACATGTGTTCTTTTATTTGAATTAATTGAAATATGGGAAGGTTAGTGTACACAAACAGACACTACACTGGATGTCGTAAATACAATATTTTTTGGCACTGTTTACTCTCAAATTCATTTTTTTCTGGTTTACCTTCAAATTCTAGCTTTTACTTCCAGTTTATACCTTTCAGAGAAGGCAACTAAGATGGCTTTGTCATAGTTCATTTAGGACTATCATCATCAGTATTTTTTTAAGGTAGTGCTCTGACATGGGAGGTGAACCATGGTCTGTTGCAGCAAACGTGCTTCCTACACATAATTATGTTCCCATTCATTACATAAACAGCACTCTGCTTTATCAGCCATTTCACCGAACTTAATACTTCATTGCTTGTGTGAAAGGAAGCCTTTTCACTGTGTCACATCCTGGGAGGTATTGATTTATCCTAGCTCTAATTGCTATGCATCTGCCAACTTCTTCAGTGTTTGAGTTTTGCACTGGAGGATAAAAACAGAGCGGCTCTTGATTTGGGTATTCTGCCTCTAGGCTGGGAATCTGTTGATATTTTCTGTTTAGTTAACCAGCCTTAAAATGTTATTTTTAACCGATAACTCTACTTTTTCATGTTAATTCCACGTCTCTCTCACAGGGTGCGAGCTGTTAATGAGAGGTGCAACTATAAAGGCAGTGCTGTGTGGATACAACATGGTCTGTGAATTAACTGTATGAGCAGTGTATATGTGCACATGTCTACTCTTTGACTCTTATCCGAATTTGAAATCATTTTGTGAAACAGTTGTTTCAGTAAGACAATTTTTCCCGTAAGAAACACTAAAAAACATCAGGTTCTTATTGGAAACCACGAGGGGCAAGTGAGAATTTAGAACCTAGAACGTGGAGCATAAGGAAAAAAAACTTCATTTGGCCCTCACGGCTCCAGTAGCACAGCTTAAATACAGTGGTGTCCTTAGTTTTTGGCCACTAGTGTTGTTACAGAGTTGGCCATTTTTTGTGTAAAATTAAATTAAAACAGTGAAACGTAAAGATACAAAGTTGGAACGTATAATTTGACATATGATACGTATTGTAGAATTGTTGCTGTGAAGGTATGAAAGTCACACATTTAACATAGGTTTACGGAAAAGCCAAAATACTTTCTTGGTCATTGGGGCAAGACTACGCCCTCTCCTGACAGATCTTTACGCAATTTCAGATTTCTAGTTGACTCATTTGAGCTCAGATGCTCATTGCATCCTCATTTGCTTAATATCATAATCTCTGTTCTGTGTGTTGTGGGCGTCTAATTGAATTGCTTTGATGTGTTTATATATCCTTTCAAGTGGGAGAGAGGAGCGAGACCTGCAGTTATTACTGAAGTGTTTTATTGTGGGAGAGGACACTAATTGCTAACTAAGAGCCAGTTAGTGTTGGCGCTAATTGTGAACTACAGCAGAGCTAACTGGGGAATGGAAAAGTAGGTTAAATCAGACCATAAATTGACTGAATATAAATATGAGCCAGTTGCACAGGGCCTGGTTGGGTTGAATTCAGCAGCTACATGATAACCTGTTTGTTTGCTGTTTTGTTAGTCAAGAGTCTAATGAAAAAAGGTTCACAGACAATTGGACATGATAGTGAGATGACTGGATCAGAAATCATACAAATATGGTATCTTTGCTCAGCTGGTAGAAAGTTTGAAGTCTCAAAGAACCACAACAGCGGTCATTTGTGCTGCGTTGGTGCTATATAAGACCAGTTTTACCCTCAGATCAGGGCAAAAGATTTGAGATTTGGATGGTTTAGACTTTAGAGGTGATTCATTAATGGTTGATTACCCTTTCCATCGTGACTTGGATGTAAGTCAGAAATTGGTCACAGGCCACAGGTTGTCATTTGTCCCATTGTATGTTCAAATGCCAAGAATGCCGGTCTAATCTAATATGAGCGGATGAGAGGGTAGATGAAGAAGAGGTGAAAGGAACAGGTGAGAAAAAGAAAAGAGGAGAGTTGATGTGCTGCTGACAGCAAGGGACCTTTTAGTTGTGACACTAATGGACAATAAATGAAAACCCTTTTCCCTGAAGTGTTTTGGTTTAGTTTCCATAAAATTTGTTAGCTAACCTAAAAGTTCTGAACCACGCCAGTTCATTGCACGGTTGGTGATGCAAGAGCATGTCAGACTGGCACAACTACCCAGTCGAAGGAGGTGATGCTGGAGTGAGTGGCTCGGGTAAGGCCTGCATCTTTTTTCTTATATTGGCAATCAACGCATGCATCATGTTGGAATTTGTTAGTAACTGTTATATCTGGAAGATTGAGTTGTGGCTGAATCTCCTGAATCTAACAACTTATAATGGTTTGCAGGTCAACTGCAGGTTGTTGGAGATTGTTTTCCTATGCAGAGACACTGAGCATTGTGGCTGAACTAACTCCCCCACTGTTTCACTTGGCACCTCACCACTCTACTTAAAGTTCAATCATCTTCACCTGTGATCTTGTTTGTTTCTGTCTTTTCAATGCACAATCAATGATATACAGCCTATGATCTATGAGATACTATGATCTTTGAAGACCGACTGTTTTATTGCTCAATTTTGTCACTCAGACTAAGCTTCCAACAACAGTGCATGCAGATGCATCGGCATGTAGCTCCTTCAAATTTGCTACATTATTGTTATTTAACTTATATATGGTTTTGCATTAAGAACAGGGGACTTTGAGATGGTCACTGCTCAAAGCATCTTTTGGTGAGAAAGGGGAGATATCCAGATTGAGAGCCATGCTCATCCATCTTAAATTTAAGTCTGTTCCTGGCTAATGCCTTGTCCCAGGAAAATGAAATAAACAAATAGGAGGCTGGTTAGTTAAGCAATGAGAAATCAGTGACTGTTGCACTTACATCTTTACAGAGACCTGTTTCCACCACAAAATCCTGCATCAAGCTGTTGCACTGGATGGGAAGACACTGTTCTGAGCTAACAGAGTGCTGGAATACTGCATGACATGGAGCAGTGGACTTATACTTGACGCTTGGTGCTCAAATGCAGTCAAAGTTGATGGGCAGGGTTTCCAAGACACAGGCTTTTAATATGCCATAGTTTCCACATCTGCTGCTACTGCTGTTTACATTCTACGTGATGCAAATTCAATAAACGCGTTAATGATCTATTCATGTAGCATGATGGAGATTGCAAACCTTCGTTTCGTAATGCGACGCTGTGTGGTATGATGACACACAGATCATCTTGAACCTTAAACTTTTGTGACTACTCAAATGGTGATCAATGGTTCTACCCAGAGCGGTGACATACACCTGCTCAACTCCAACCCTCACTCACTCGCTCGCTCTGTGCCCCACACTGTAGTGAACACTGTTAATGTGGCTGATTATAGAGGGCCCAAGGCAGGAAATGACAATGAAGATGAATTCTCTGTAGACTATTTAATTTGGGAGGACATGCAGGTTCAGGCTGCCGACCTTCAGCCGCCTTAAGGACAGGCTGCATCCTTCACAGGAGGAGGAGTCTGATGTAGGTCACAGATGCAGACATTCAGCATAAAAGCAGTCCTTATCATGATATGTGTCTCTTTCTGCCTGCAGCTTTGCTTCACTCTTCAGGTTTTCTTTAGCAGCGAGAACGGGGCTCCCCAGTGTTTTTGTCCCTGGGGCCTCCGGAAGCTAATTCGGTGTTGACAAGTTAGCTGGAGAATGCAGCCTCTCTCTAGCAACGACTCAAAAGCTAAGCAACTCTGGGCCCGTCTCATTCATCTTTGTTTTCCTTGAATACATTAATGAAGCCTATCATTTATGAAAAAAACAAACAAACAACAAAACAGTGCCTCTATCCCCAAACCCTAACCCCACTTAACAGAGAATTCATGACTGTTGGCACCTTGGCCTCTCTGAGCTGGCAGTGCAGAGGTGTTAAGGTTGGAGGAAGCATCATTAGCATTGACATTAGCAGCTGCCACCTCACAGCCTCTGAACTATAAAGACTGGGAGGGTTCAAAGCCTCTGCCGCCATAAACAAATCTTTGGGAAGCGGGGGGAGTTGGAGAGAATATTTTAGAGAGATTAGGCGAAGGAGAAAAAGGGCAAAAGCTGCAAAACAAAAAAGAAATCCCACTGGCAGCACAGGGGAGTGGCTGTGTTGCTTTTGTGTCTCACATCCACTTATCCTTCCTTTTCCCTCTCTTTCTTTTACACTGCTGCCCATTTTGACTAATCACTGTTTTCATTTTTAAAGAATTTTACTAGACACTTGAGACACTAAAACAACAATGGCTTTCATCAAAATGAAAGAGTAAATTCATCCAACAACCGTATGCATTTTTAAAGACACAGTCAAGTTAAATCAGACAGCAACCCATGCATCTTCCATTTCCAGTATGTGTAAAGGAAAACGATCTGTTCTTTTTCATGTTTTTCCTGATAATATCTTCCTCCTACCCACTGCAATGTAGTTCTTGCAGGCTACATTGAGGCTATTGACTTTGTTGCCTGCCAGCATCAAGGCCAACAAGCTGGCTGAATACAAGGATGGGTTTCAAACACTTCTTCTGACATAAAGGAGGAGTCCGAGGTGGTCCCAGTCACTCCATTTGACTTCCTCCTTAGGATCTCCATTAGCCTGTGATGGCTTATCTTTCTATGGTTCTTATCTAGTATGAAGAAACAATAAAAACTTAACATCAAGAAGACAATAAAATGTAATTGAAGACATTGAACCTGATTTTTGAACATAAATATAACTATAAAACTATATATATATATATATATATATATATATATATATATATATATATATATATATATATAGATATATATATATAGTTATATATATAGTTATATAGTTATATAGTTATATAGTTATATTTTTGTTTTGTTATATATAGTACTATATATATATATATATATATATATATATATATATATATATATATATATATATATATATATAGGGTGTCTCTGTGGTTTAAGTGTTGAAGTGCTGATCATGAACCGCATCATCAAATCTGCATCTCTCTGTCTTTGTTCCCTTTTTTCTCCAATACTGTATTTTGGTTTTAAGATAGGTGATAACCTTAAAAAAATCACAGCCCTTACACCTGATTTATGGTAGGTGCACTTTTGATGACAGAGAGCTGTGGAACGTTTTCAATTTATGTTTTGATGAAGGGTTTATTATCATCATTAAATGAAATCAGCTTTTTTGTTGTTGTTTTTTTTTAGCTTAAATCTCTTGAATTACCTTAATTCAAACTCAATTAATAGCTTAAAAAACTGACAATTCACTTAATATTTATTTAGATGTGATTCATCTGCTTGTGTTTTTGTTCGAAATGGTAATATCAGTTTACTGTTGTTTAATAAGTATTTCACCCCAGGAGAGAGGGCCCTAGCATAAAACTGGGAAACCCTTTTGCTCAAAAGGTAGAAAATCTGCAACAACCAGAATGTACTGCACCACAGCAAACCAATAAACTCCCACCAACTGAATTTGAATTTGAGAGAGAGAGGGCAGGTCTCTCTCAATGTGACTGTACTCTTTGAGTCTTCAATGTCAGACTATTGCTTGAACAAAAAAATGGGGGGCTCTGGGTGCAGGCAAAATGGAGAGACTTTACTATACTGTAATGATACAAAGCTGGTAAAACATTTGACTCAATTTCTTTTTAATGGACTCAGTGTTTCAGATGCATCTCTGTGCTGCATGTGCAGAGAGGAAACTGATATCTATCTTCTAATCCTTCTCTGTCCTTTCAAGCTAGTGAACAAGCATGTTTTGAAAAACGTCAGTGTTCCTTTCAAAGTAGCTGAAAATGCAGCCCATATGGACGGTGGTGAGAGGTTGTATGTGCCTGCATGAAGCCACGGCAGCTGTGAGAAGAAAGTGGGATTAACAAAGCTGATTTAAAAGGATTAGAGGGTCCAACAGAAACCAGAGAAACACCAGGACACCTTCTGATCCACGCAAGGATGCGCATATACACACTTACATGCACACACACACACACACACACACACACACACACACACGCAAAAGTTAAGTATCCCATAATCCTTTTCAAGTGCATTGTCACAAATTGTTTACCCCCCATATTCATTGCGATCCAATCCATAAAAGCCAGCACAGTGGACGGATATGAAAGCAAAGGAAGAAGAAGACAACATTCATGGAGAGAGTCTGAGAGATTACTGTGGAGAACAACAACAAAAAATCAATGTGACCTGAAATGGTGGAAGATTATCACAGACAAAACAAATGCTGCTAATATGGCTCATGACAGGAGAGATGATCTGAAACTGTCACAATGTCTTTCAATCTCAGTGTAAATGTCTCAAGCTGCATATCTCAAATGTGAAGTCACTCTTTCAATCGACGAACCAATAGTCATCTTGTGGCCCATTTCCACCTCAGGAATCTTTTCCAGACTCTAGAGCCCTGTTTGGGGAAATTTCCATGCACTTGGTCTATATATGACCATATAACTTTGTATACTTTTGCTGCGGCAATACACCCGTTTATTGCAATGATGGAAAATCTTAATGTGACAGGTTTCATTGATACACTAGACAATAGCATACCTTTAACTTTGTGTAAGGGTTTGATATGTGTTGGTGTTGAGATCACTCTTAATTAGAAGCAGCAGGACGGAGATGGATAACTTCCTTCAGCAGCACTTCACTGTTCTCCACACTTTCTTTACAACTGACAACATCAGAAGCTAGAGAGACTGAGGTAAATGTGAAGGTATCACAGAAGTAGATTCACCAGATAATTCCACGAAGGTGGTTATGTTTGTCCCTTGTCCGTTTGTTGGTTTGCACGGGATTACACAAAACTACTTAACAGGTTTCGATAAAAGTTTTAGTTTCTGGTCTCCTGGGGTTTTAGTTTATAATGGCAGGGGAACTCACTTAGTTACAGGGGGTCAAAAAACAACAACTCCCAAACTGCGGCAAGAGACTAGGGGTTTCACCAACTGGTCAACTTTTCGAAGTAGGCAGCAGTCAACTAGCAGAGGGCATTGACAAGCAGCTAAAGGCTCCAGCTGTACTGAAGTACAACAAGAAAACATCTATGCCTAACCATCTAAAGATGAAACACCCACTGCCAATAGCTAGCACTAGCAGTAATGTTGTTGTCAGCTAGAAACACAGTGTATAGAGGCAGAAAAGCACAAGTGATTTCTCCAAAGGTCCAGTCACAGACAGGAAAAGATAGCAGATAACAGACTTGCTTGTCAGCTTTCTTATTAAGGATATTTGACCAGTAGAGGAGGGTGGGGTAAGATGAGCCAGTGGGTAAGTTGGCCCATCCTCTGTTTCTAGGAAACTATACACATTTGTTGTAATCGGACCATACATTCAGGTGGCACCTATCATTCCTGTCTGGTTGTGAAGGGGAGAACACATTTGGTGTCTTGTCCTGCTTCAGCGTGTTGGTGGGTTTGAAATGAACAGGGATATGATGTTAATCGAAGGTCCTCCTGAGTTTCTCAGATGTTTCAGAGACATTAGGAATGATGATGTTGTTTTCATGTCTCCTCCTCTCTGTCTGCTCTGGGACTTTCAGATCAGCACCAAACTTCAGCAACAGTCGATTACCGAGTGCAGTAGAGTCCCGCAGTAATGATCATCATTGAGCTGCGGAACTCTACTGCACTCGGTAATCGACTCACAGGGCTTCCCCACAACAAGGAAGGCTTCTCGGGTGGTGAGTTTTGTTTATCTTTTTCGACAAATCCGGCAACGATATCAAATGTTTGATGCCTCGAAATATGTGCTGGCACCCTATTTGTAATGTTGCTGAAGTTTGGTGCTGTTCTGAGCATTATTTGTGGCTTTTTGATGGCGGTTTTATATTTGGACCCATGTACTGCAATGTATTGTTGTCGTGCGGTCGTTTCTGAGGATGCTAAAACTACGTTAGCTAGTGGTCTGCAAACTTGATCTCTCGAGAGGGAGTCTAACACAGTTTCACGGTGTGTTAGACCGTGGATTAAATTTACACCGGAATATCCCTTTAATGTGAACATCACATGATACATTTTGTGGAAGTGACAACACAATACATAGCCTATGATGTGCAGAAAATCTAACTGCTAAAATGTTATCCTGACATATCTATTAACTTCTACCATGATAACAAATACACATTTACACTTATGAACGCATTCTCTCTGAATATTACATCACTGATGAAGCTTGTGTGTCAACGCACCCAAAATATTGGTAGGCTACTTAATGGCAGCGTCTTTTAACATGCCGAGACAACCCTGAACTTATTTATCTTTTACTATACAGTATAGTTAATAGTATGCCTTGTAATCAGTCTTTCCTCTATATACATTTTATGTAACAGCAGGAATTGCTCTTGAGAAATGTTTCATGTTTATCGCCACCCCAACAGTGAAGTGAACTATCCGCCCATGTTTAGAAATAGTTCTTGGGGTAATATTGACAGTAATAGTGCTGCCAAATGAAGCTGGAAACTAAATAAGCCAACAGAGACGACTGGAGAAACAGTTAGCAGTGTTAGCTCAGGAAGACATGTGTGAAGTAACCAATCAGAGTAGACTGACATGCATTTAAGAGTCAGGAGCTAAAACAAGGCATTTTAGACACAGTGTTAGCACAGAGCTGCAGTACTGGAGGGTATAAGAAAACACATGCAGTTTTTGGGCATGAAAGCATGTAAACCTAGTCTATTAGTAACCCAAAATAAAGGTATGAATCTGTAAATTAGCATATCCCTAAACTTGTGGTGCAGACTCCAAAACTCAGATTGCTGTTTAAGGTGGACATAGCTGTCTGTATTTCACCTGATTTTACCATCAGCCTGAAACTCAGTTGTACTCAGGCAGTACACTGTGCTATTAGGAGATAGGCTAGATGTCTTTGACATGACATCGACACAATTGTTTCTTCACATTGAGTTGATAATGTTAGTTTATTTTCTTTCTAAATGGTTTAAACTGAAATTCTGTCAGTATTTCACAAATTGCTCCATCAAGGTTATTGAAACATTGTGGTTGGAAATGCTGGAAAATGTATATTGCTAATTTATGGGACAAGAGGGAATGTGTTTACCTCATCAATATTTACCCAAAATCACAATCTAGCCCTAACTTTCACCAAGTTATTAGTTGTGAAAAGCTAAGCACACCTGTGGCAGCTGGTGAATATTCAATTTGCCGGAGCTACAGACACCGAGGGCTTCTGCTTACACATTAACTACACTGCTGTCGAGCTCTGTGCCAAAGCTCCAACAGCAGGAAACTGCTGAATTTAAATTGTATCAGAAAAGCAAACTCTCTCCCTCCGACAACACAGAGTGGCTCCTCATTAAAACTGAAAAGTCTTCAAATTGGTGCTAATGTTGAATAGTGAATAACATTTGTTCTGTTGTCAAAAAAAGAAGAAGACATCCTTGTGAATTGGAAACCTGAAGAGTCAAAGCCACAGACGATTTTCATTGTCTAGAGTGCAGGACTTGATTTAAACCTCACCTGGCTGAGGTAGTATAGTCATACCTTAAATCATTCAGAAAACTCCCTACTGAATAGTGTATTCAGAAACACACTCGCTGACTCTCCTCATTGGCTAAATGCTGCTTGACAACCAGGGGAGACCCGGGGGAAAATCTTCTCATTGCCATGGCTACAGGGACCTGGGGATGACGGCACCAGCATTAATTATTTTAGCATGGAAAGCGACTGAGGTGGGTCGGGAGTGTAGTGTCAATAGTAATTAACCACTGCCTGCTCTCACGTGTCACTTCCTGTGCCCGGGGTGTGCAAGCAGGAGGTTGTGATGTTCTCCTCTAATTACTGCATGTTCTGTCTCTCTCCCTCGTCTTTGTGCTCATTAGTTTGATTGCTCGACTGAAATGATCATCAGTTTAGTTGATTGAACATTTTTAGATGTCAGTTTTTGCCGGTTTGATTGGGTTTTTTATCTATTTTTTGTCTATAGTTCATTACCTTTTCGGTTTGTTATGATGAGGAAGTGTTAGCATTTCAATCCTTTTGCACCTGCAGAGAGGGCCTTGAGCGTGATTTCACATCACTCATGGATAATTGTGTGTTACCATTGTTGTGCCCAACTAAAATTAGGGAGCTGGCTGCACATCATGCATCCATGGTCATTACTGCATTTTTGTGAGAGCGTGTCTCTGTGTGTTTGGAGCTGGTGATCACAAACAAAAAACAAACAAACAAAAAGATCCAACAGCCAAAACCATGAAAAAAGTGTGCCTGCTTTGTACATGCTTTTTCATTGAATTCACATTAATTTAATTACTTTGCATAGCTTGATTAGCTTAGCTTAGCATAAAAAGGATAAAAAGATGGCCTGGCCAGCAGGGGCAATTCTAAGGTCAGAACCTTATGGGGGCAATGCAAGTCAGTAAGAACATTTCAGATTGTTTTGTGTTGTTTCTTTTCAATCAATCAACTTTATCAATCAACTTTATTTATAGACCACTTTTCATACACGAGTATGTAGCACAAAGTGCTTTACACAGGAAACATAAAACAATAATAAAGAAAGCCCCTCCCTCCCACCCTCCGTACTACATACATGCACACATACGTACACACACACACACACACACATACATACATACACACACACACACACACACCTGCACACTCTTACTACTGGCAAAAGGGAGACATGGCAAGGCACTGAGGATTGAGGAAACGCCACCTTTGTGGCCGTCCAAACACTGGGAGGAGTCACAGGCTGTGCCACGGGGGGCACCAGTGCCCAGGCCTCCCGACCCTGACAGACAACAGCTGGCCGGGCCGAAGGGACCCAAGGACAGCACCCCCAGCAGCAGCCCAGACACAGCTCCCAGTGTGGAGGACCCCCCTGAGGAAACTCTGGAGTTAACCATTAAAAACTAAAAACATAAGATAGGATAAAAACCCTGACGAAAGATAATTAAATGGAGTGAACAGTTAAAAGGATAAAATACATAAGATAATAATAAATAAAATAAAATAGTATCGAAGATAAATAAAAATAAAATTATTTAAGATGAAAATAGTTTTTTTTTTTTTAAAAAAAACAAGATAGAAACAACAACATAAAATACGATAGAACCACATAAGAATGGAATAAGAATTTAAAATATTAGTTAAAAGCCTGATTAAAAAGGTGTGTCTTTAACCTTCCCTTCTAAGGTCAGAAACTTATGGGGGCAATGCAAGTCAGTAAGAACATTTCAGATTGTTTTGTGTTGTTTCTTTTCAGAAAGTCAGTTCTGACAAATAATAATTTCAGAGTAAAAAACAATTAAGCAGGCAGCAAGTACAGCAGCAACATATATGTCACTAAAACCCAGCACTGCAACAGACAAATGAAATGCCATTTTGTTCTTTCCAGTCTGAATAGGGAATTCATTTACAGCTATAAAAATGTGTGTTTGGGCTTTAATGCTGGTTAAAGGTAAAATTGCCTGTTTTGATTGGTAATTGTTTTATTATTTTATTTGTTTATGAATCTGACACCAAAAGACAAATACCAGTTTGTTGATGAGTGTTCTCAGTCATCCAGGTCATGGTCATTCTAAGTGCTGTACGTAGGCAACTGGACATATTTCAGTTACTTGAAGATATTTCACTTCTCATCCAAGACGCTTCTTCAGTTCTGACTAATTGGAGGGGAGTTGCAGAGTCTGCTCTGCTGAGACTCAGCTGTCCACTTACATCTGAAGGAGAACATTCATTCCTTTGAGGACAACAATGTAAGCAATATTCTGCTGCGCAGTGTGCGCATATGTATTAACCCTTACCGGGCGCTCACACCAAAAGCGACTTGAGCGACCGAGGCGACCAACTGCCATTCATTTTCAATGTATGCTGGCGACGAGGAGCGACCGGAGTTACCGGCGGCGTGAGCGACGCGATTTCAGCGACGCGAGCGACGCGATGCGAGCGACAAAAGTTGACAGACGCTCAACTTTATGCAAATGAGCAGCGGCAACGACCGCGGCGACAGCCAATTGGGGGCTGATCTGGATTCCGAAGGCGGAAAAAGGCGGAAATGCCTGCTGCTTGAAAGACCCGTCGCTCACATCGCGTCGCTGCAGTCGTCTGTGTGGCAGCGACTGAAGCGACCAAAGCGACCACAGGCAATTTTATCGCCTTTGGTGTGAGCGCCCAGTTAGGAGTCGACGATCACGCCGGCGTGATCAAATCACGTGACTCGTTTAAGATGACGTAGCGGCAAGACGGAGTCTCAGTGAGTCTCGGTTCCGACGTATTGTGTTGGGGCAGCCTTCAAACTATATACCAGTTTTTAAATCGTGTTGATAGGCCAAGTAAAACTGGAGATATGATAAATAATGTCCGCGCTGTTTTTTTCGCTAACATTATCGGCACGTTTGCTGCGCGTTTGGTGCAGGAAGAGACGCTACAAACGGGCTTTTCTCCCGAAAGTGTCCACAAGCAGGAAGTGTTTGCAAGGAAAATAACATGTTCCCATTGGTAGAAAAAGGCACCACACTAACCAATCACAAAATTCTATAGCAAAACACGTGATTTGGTTGTGAGGAGCAGGCGGAAGTTGTGGGAGGAACAGCGGCGAAGATTGACAGCGGCAATGACGGTGGCAGAGAGCGATAGAGATCGATAGTTTTGAGAGTTGAGAGATTTGTGACATTTTGCGTGTTTGGAGTGTATAGTCAGTGTGTTCTGTAGTGTTAAGTGTAGTGTGTTTAGTGTGTAGTGGAGTCGTTTTTTTGTTTTGTGAGTCAAAACCATAGACATATATACATAGACGCCTCATTGAGCGGGTTGGCCCGCTGCTGCGATACGTCAACGTCGCCGCCATATTGGAGGAGGCAGATCCGCCCCGTGAACTACTACGAGTCAATGGAGTGAACTTTATAAAGCTCCTTCTACAAAGTGCTATAAGTTAATGTGTCTCATTTACACATTCACACACATACGGATATATTCAGGAAACAGAGAGGAACCAAAAACAACGTCTGTAACGTTCTCTGAGGATTATAAATGTTAGCTAATCCTCATATGTTCAGTATACAGGTCGGCACCAAACCATTTTATAATGTTTTTATGAGTGTTTACAGCTGCTAATGTATGTTACGCTGTTACTGTGATGATACGTGACAGTTAAATATTTAATCTGTCCACAATAACCACATCCTGACATGCAAATGTGGCATCTGTGTGAATCAAAAACACCGTCATTTTATAAATGCAGTGATTTTTGACTAATAATATCATGGCGACAAAAATAAAGTCTGCAAATCAAGATGAGAAACTGCAACAGCAGTGAAGAGATACACACCATGACAAATATGGTATAAAATAACATTTCATGGTAAAAAAAAAGTGAAGTATCAGCAGGCTACTATTATAAATATGCACCATATATAGTTTTCAACATTATTATTAGTGAAATCATAGTAGTAGTATTTTCTGCATATTCTTGACTTTGAATGGGAGCAGCTGTAACGCTTGAATTTCCCATCGGGGATCAATAAAGTATTTCTGATTCTGATTCGTATATTATGCAGTCAGTTGTCCATATAAAGTTAAATTAGATTAACCAAGTTGACAGTATGGCGGACAGATGTCTCATTTGCATGTCAGGATGTGGTTATTATGGACAGATTGAATATTTAACTGTCATGTATCATCACAGTAACAGCGTTACATACATTAGCAGCTTTAAACACTCATAAAAACATTATAAAATGGTTTGGTGCCGACCTGTATACTGAACATATGAGGATTAGCTAACATTTATAATCCTCAGAGAACGTTACAGACGTTGTTTTTGGTTCCTCTCTGTTTCCTGAATATATCCGTATGTGTGTGAATGTGTAAATGAGACACATTAACTTATAGCACTTTGTAGAAGGAGCTTTATAAAGTTCACTCCATTGACTCGTATTAGTTCACGGGGCGGATCTGCCTCCTCCAATATGGCGGCGACGTCGACGTACGGTCCAGCGCTCAATGAGGCGTCTATGTATATATGTCTATGGTCAAAACAATGAGGGGACTACTGAATGTGAAGCAGGCAGGAAGCAGCTGAGGAGCCCTGAGCCTGAGGCGTTGCCTGCATTTAAATGTAAATAGTTACATATAACTTGGTAAATTTCAAAAACCTATGCACAATTTTGGCAGACAACAATTTGTATTTGTATTCTAAGTAATAAAATTGGTTCGTTAAACATATTTGTGGTTTTCACAGTACTCGGATTTTTATAGTTTTTTGTGATTTAGTTCCATTGTGTTGATACAGTATGTCAAAATGAAAAAATAACTGTACGGTCACACATGTGAGGTTGTGCTGGACATAATGATACCAAACAAGGCAAGGTAAATAGTTTTTAAGGTGAAATATAATGGTAAAATCAAAAGTAGTCAAAAACGGCCAATTATACCCCAGACTCCTATGCCTTCAAAGTGTGTGTCCAACAGCTTCATTGTCTGTGTGCTCCAGTTATGACATTTTGTAAATGATTTGTCAAATTAAGAACCTGTCAAAAAGACCTGTCACAGGCTTGTGCTCCAGTGCTTTGGAAGCGCCGGTGCAAACAGCGAGGACTATCACCTATAGTTTCCCCTAGTAAACACACTAACTTTTTTGGCTGTTGCAGCCCGACCTACCGGCTGATACTGTTCTTGGATTCTTGGGCGGCTGTAGCTCAGGAGGTTGATCAGGTCGTCCAGCAACTGGAAGGTTGTGTGAATGTGTGTTTGAATGGGTGAGTTTGACAACTGTTGTAAAGGGCTAGAAATGTCCATATACTTCTCCCCCAGAGCTGCTTGTTGATGCTGGAGTGTCTCAGCGTGTCTGAAGAGCAGGTTGCTTCTCCACGAGCAGCCCAAGTCGTTTTAGCTTGAGGTGAATTGTTTCACCTTCCTGAGGACACTCTGCGTGTCCACTTTGCATAGCTCAGAGACACAGCTGTAAGCCGAAGAGATGGGTGTGTTTAATGTGCACCCACCAGCAATATGGAAACATCAGTGCACATGCTCACTACGTTGTAGACCACTTGCTCGTTGCCACTGCAATTTTTGGTCCCCTACAAAAATGAAAGTGTTGCAATTTGGCAACATATGGGGTTCTGACTGAATGACAAGAGAGAGTAAGCAAATCTTGACAAGGCTGTGTGAAAGATTTGTCATCGCGTTCACAGTGATGTAGCTGGGGGGCTAATGATGATACCAACAGTTTATCTCTCTCCCACCCGAATGGGCTTCTGGTGGCCTTGGACCCCAGGGCATTGCACTGCCTGCACTGTCAGTAGTTTAGGCCACTGATCACCACTGGTTTCTCTGATTGGAGACAACAAAGAAGTTTGGCCCACCCACAACAGTGCAGCGGAAATAGACCACAGCTCAACTCAATTAGACGTATCAAATCAAGCAGAATTGGTGTGTTTGTGAGGTGTGTGTCCCACAGTCTCAGTGTTCAATCCGCTCAATCTAGCTCACAACCATAAGAAAGACAACTCAGAGGTCCGCTCTGGGTTCGGAAATTAAATTTGGGTATGCTTGAGCACCCCTGACAAGTCTCTACAATCGCCTATGTTGGCCAGTTTGAAAACTTAGGGATTTAGTTCAGCTAGTTAGCTCTCTAAAATGATCTCACACAATCAGGGAGTGTGTCTTTAAAGTTTAATGATGGGCAATGAGTCATCTATATGCGTGTGTAAAAAAGAAAAAAAAAAGGGTATGTGTATTTCTGCAAGAGCATATACTCATCCATTTAAGTGAAGACACAGTATATTTTTAGAACTGATGTGATGGTGTGATGACGCTGGCATTTATTTTTTTGGGGGGGCTCATTTTTCCTGTTAAACAATGAGATCATTCCTCTAACGGAAAAGTCTTGCTCCACTCCAACATGTTTTATTCAGAGATGACATCATATTACTGGCAGACTTTGCTTCCCTCTTCAATGAAGGTCATGTGAAGCAGAAACCGGGCTTAGTGCACAGAGAGTGTGTTTGTGAAAAACAGCCATATTTTATCTTCCAATCCTCTAAACTGCAGTTTTCTAGTTTGTGCTTCTGGTGATTTTCTCCAAACTTCTGTGAACCAGAAACCTTATTGCCCATACTGTATCCACCCACCCACCCACACACACATGCACACACACACACACACACCTACACACACATACACACACACACACACACACACACACACACAGTTATAAGCTTGGATCCACATGGATAGACACCATGTGAACAGACATACCCAGTTGCCCCTCTGAAACACTCCGCTGTGCAGCTCTGAAAGTTCTCAAACTGCTTTACGCCTCCTCACCTCCTGTCTCCATGTATCCCTTCATCTTCCCATCTTTCAATCCACCCATCCCTCATCTGTCCCTCTGTTTCTCCAAAACCCTCATCTCCCACTTTCTGAGGTTTTATTATTTTTAGATTGGCTCCACTGTTTTACAATCCTAAACTAGATAAGAAAAAGTTTGATTCATTCATCTTAGAAGCTCTTAGTGCTTCCATTGGCTCTTATAATATGTGGCACATTATTGACAACCGAAAGAGAAAGTTTCCAATCTGCAAGCATGTATGATATTATTTATAAATCAAATAACTCCCTTTTAAGTAGGGGCCAATTCTCTGTTCACACACAAGAATTTAATTAGTAATCAGTTAAAGAGCGCTAAGTATCCTCTTTCTTCCGAAACACGGACTCTTGGCTTGCTCATCACCCTTTTTTGAGCTTTCCATGGTGAAGCCCCCACTGCTTGACCATGCATCCAACAGGCATTTAGGGATGGGAGCTTTCGTTTTTCTCTTTTTACTGAGACATAAACCAAGCTCCAGAATAGTAATTTAATATTTTGTCCACACTTGAGTATTACAAACTGGGATTATTGTCCTGGTGTCTATGTTGCATTTTATCTAATCGGGGGATTTTTAATTACACCACAAATAACTACAGATGTCTGTTCACCTCTTTACCCAAAGAAGAATATCTGTGGTTGAAATACTCAGATCAGTCAGATCCACATATTGTAAAGACTAACAACAATGGCTTTTCCGACTCCTCGCAGCCTCCTCTTCCACCCCCACTCCAGTTGACCCCTCACTTCTGGGTTCCCTCCAGAGTGCCACCAACTTGCGTCGCGATGCAGCTCACAGCAGAGCAGCAACCTGCTCCAGCCCCCCGCAGAAAGCCAGGTCGTATCTTCCCCTATGCCTGCTGTCTGTGAGTCTCACCTGTCTAACCTTTATTCCTATTTTCTCTCATCACTGTATCCACAGGCTTTACAATTGTTGACTTCTCCAAACCCTCCGGTACAGCCCAGCTCAGACACCCTCACCTTCACATTCCAGGGAACTCACAGCAGTTGAGTTCACCTTTGTCTTCTGTCTTTATCGCATCACCATCTGCCCTGCTTTCCCCAACTGCAGGGCCAAGCTGTATGATTATCTTTCCACCATCTTGGACTTGGTCCCGCAGTTTGGTGGCACCAGTTTCTACACTTGCCACGTCGTTTTTGTCTCTCCAGCTGTCGTCCGCCTCCACCAGTTCAACCATGGCAAGACCATCCCTGACCTGCAACCTGTGGGGAGCTACCTCTCACTCATCCACCGAATGCATCGCTGTTGACCCACTAACCTGCACTTTTGCCCCCACCCGCTGGTAAACATACAACCATCTGCCAACTTCCAGAACCCCACCAAAATCTCATTGTACCAAAGCTTCTAAGACACCACCCTGACTGTCAGTTTGCCCACTTAGTCATCCACAGTTTGATTTTCGGTTTCCACCCAGGCATCAACACCATTCCTGACTCATCATTCATCTGCCACAATCTCCAGTCTGCACTCACTGAACCCAACATGGTGGATAGACTACTTGACAAAAAAGTTGAGGATCCTACTTCCTCAACCCCCTTTCCTCCATCCTCTGACCTGGACCCCTTTTTATCTCATCTAAACTACCTTTTATGCTAAACAATGACGTGGTCATTGTTGGTGAAATGAAGTTATTATAGCTAAAGTTCAGGACCTAGACCATGCCACTCTCCCTCGCTCCACCCCAGCCTGTCTAATCAAACCACCTGTGTCTCATTAACGCAACCACCTGTGCCTTTTTCAACCATTTCTCCCCCGTTAGTCTCAAGTTCTCACCCCTAAGATCTGTTGCTTATATTTGTTTACATTTAAGTGAGTCTCCACTTTTGCATTAGCACCGAGCCGTTTCTGCTTGAATTCAATCAATCAATCAACTTTATTTATAAAGCACTTTTCATACATGAGTATGTAGCACAAAGTGCTTTACACAGGAAACATAAAACAATAATAAAGAAAGCCCCTCCCTCCCACCCTCCGTACTATATACATGCACACATACGTACACACACATACACACACACACACACACACACAATTGTAATCCATGTGTGCAAAAGTCATTTGAAGTCAGTTTTATACAGAGGAAAAAGTCTAAATGACCATTAGGAGCTCATATTATACATGCTTGCAGAGTTCATTAAAACACAATGAGCTATGTTCATGAGTGGGGAGCTGGTTAGGGATCATGTCCTTCTGTTGGCACTATTTACCCATTGTAATGAAGTCTTCTGAATTCTTTATATACTAATATGACATTTTTTTGCATTTACCCTTACTGTATAACTGTAACAGCCTTAACTGTAAAACTAAGAGGAAAATACTGAGGCTCTGTGTAGTAACACATGTTATTGGCAGCTTAACTGGATGTTTGCACTCACCGGTGGAGATGGTAAAAGGTGGCATAACAGATGGAACACTGTTGATGATATCAGAGGCACTGTTGATGAAAATTTAATTAAATTTCAGTTCATGTAAATTTTATCTTGGTAGACAATTATTTGCTGAAGACTCAACTATCAGCTGTATAATTCACTGTAAATCAAAGGTGAAATGTTAGAATGCCTTAAAAAAAAGCTTGTATAATTTATAATTTATTTATTCTGAAACCAACAGTCGTTCTTCCTCCTCTGAACTGTCCGCCAACACACTGAGGTGTTTAGATCAGAAGACCAAGCAGACTCCACGTGAACTTTCCTTATCTTTCCTCTCAGCTGCTGCTCTTTCTGCTCTGCACCATCTGTCGTTCATTTGAATAAATGCCACAGGTAGTTAGTGTGTTTTTTTCCATGACTGCATGAATATCTGCCACCGGTCTTTTGGATTTTTTCTTCATGTGTGAAAACTCCAAGGAAGATACTATCAGGAAATAAATCGACCATCTGACACTCCTCCTGAGATGCATATGAACACACATGTGCATCACATAGTATATTAGTTGTACAATGGCAGCATTAGGTTACTTTCTTGCAATTGAAAGTGGGGTGGGTGTTTCATGAGAAAAATGCTTGATTGTGAGCCTTATCCCGAGCAAGTAAAATACTGACTTTTTGTGTTGGCTGGTGTTTGATAAAATTGGAACAAGACTTGAAAATCAACTATCCCTCCTCAGAATCCCCCTCTCATCCTCAAGTCCTCATTGCCAGTGGCAACCTTTGAGGAAGGCAGTGCAGGAACTGTGTAGTGGACCCACCTCAGCACTGTTCATACCTCACAGCAAGGTCATTTAAGTACACTCTAACAAAAATGATTCCTCCCCCACTCTGCAGCCACAACCCTATCAGTATGATAGAATCCAGAAGGGAGAGTTTTCTCACTTCTAAAGAAGAACAGCTTTTAACTTTTCAGACTGATTTACAATAGGGGCCTGGTGGAACACCAGGGCCAAAAGGACAATTGACACCTCCACAGGATGGAGAGGAGGGGAGCCTGTGCAGATAAAAACCAAGATCATAAATCTGATTTACACATGAAATGTTTTTAGCTTTGCAACCACCTTTAACGGCAGTATGAAGTGAATGTTTTCTTCATTTCTCATTATGCTCATCACATTCAGTTAAAATCTTTGCCAAGGGTAAAGGAAATCCCAGTGTTCTAACACCTCCCAAGCCTGAGTTATTCATTCAAGGTTTTCACTGCATTTCTAATGTAACAATACTGCTGAGCATGTATGGGTAACTGTTTCTGCAGTTATAAGTACATAGGCTAAGTATGACGCAACAGTTGTAGAATCCCAGTTTTGTTTAGTCATAAAGTTAGGAACTACCTAATCTTTGTTTAATAAGTTATTTGCATGACGTTAACATTCTTCACAGTAATTTACCTACAAGAGGAATTCACACATAGAAATGTTTTGTTTCTCTTTTGCTTTCTCTTTTGTTATTGATTTGTTATCCTAGTTTACATGTTTCTTGTTCTTGATATCTCATAATGTTGTTAGCAGTATAACAGAATAAAACCAAAATAATATTTTGCCATCAACCAGCTGAGATGACGCCCAGAATTCGCTGTGAAGAGGTTGCAAACATCACATCCAGTACTTGTGTCCTGACCGGGTTCTCGACTCAGGGCTCGCCTTCACATCTAAAAGTATGCTAAACCACCCTCTAAACTGCTCATGGCTGGGTTGATATCAAAGTAATATGATAATAATAATAGTCTTATTGACAGTAATTCAACCTTTAGAACCTATTAGAATCCATAGTGAACAAATTCTTTCCTCCGCTATCCCTCATTTCCCCATTCAAATCATTATCATCACATAAATATTCATGTGTTATCATCATTTCATTGACGTCATTTGTATTAATATATACTTCACACAGTCACACTTTTGGATATTTGACACATAACCTAAGAAATGATCGGTTTGATTTAGATTTTCCTCTTCGGAGGTGGTGTTAAAAAAGAACAACAAATTTGGTTATTTGTCTGCAGTGTATGTTGCAATATTACAGCTATAAGCTGGCACAGACAACATTCATCAGCCCAGCGGTGACATCTGTGGTGTTTGGTAGCCAAGGAATTATCTACTAGGTATCTGTGTGTGTGTGCGTGTGTGTGTGTGTGTGTGTGTGTGTGTGCGTGTGTGTGTGTGCGTGCGCGCGTGCGTGCGTGCGTGCGTGTATGAACCACAGGCTACAAAATCTGCCTTGTAGGAAGGATGGCTGCAGGTTAAAGAAAAATCTAAAACAGAAAACAGAAAAGCTCCTTAATTCCATATGAGCCAAGCCAGGAGTCTTATTATTATTTTTTTATTCGCTGTTTTCCCTCAGGACCTCACCATTGAAATCAACGCGTGTGTGTGTGTGTGTGTGTGTGTGTGTGTGTGTGTAGGTGTGTGTGCAGCCACCTGCTGAGTAGCGCATAGAAACTAGACAGGGATTTTGGCGTCAATACTTCAGGGTCTGTCTGATAAGCTTGGCCTAAGGGGAGAAACTAAACCAAAATAACAACCCATCGAAGGAGAGAGCTTTACTGTCGAGGAATAAAAAGCACATCGAGGGACAAAGATGACAAGACAGCACAACGGTGGTTAGGTCCCTAAATGCTCAGATTTCTTCTTTATTTTCATTTTTTTTCATTTTGCCATTTAGAATTTTTTTTTTTAAATTGGCATTGTACAGGTTGACTGTTGTTGGTGTAAATAGTCATCTAAAAGCCCAATCCAGCACTCTAAGGGTGAGTAGACAATAGACATGGCTGTATTGTGTTTCAGTTGCGTCAAGGCTCCATCACATCTTCATCATGTAGTAAACCCAAATATCCATGATGATGCTAAGTTGTTTTGTCAATATTTTGGCGGGGGGGTTTTCAAGGGGAAATTGGCATCAGCTTGCCCCTGGCTCGTGAAACACAGCTGGACAACAAGTCCTTCAAATGAAATACTAAAAAAAACCAAAAAAACATTGACTGTTATTGCCCTCCAGCACGACACATCGAAATATTTTTTGATCCGAGTCCCTCAAAGGCATGACAACATCATTTGTCTGTGCCTTTTAAAACTGTTCCAATTCACTGCTTGAAATGAGAGTGTTTTTTTTTTATCTGGCAGTGCTGTGGTTGAGGTTTGGTTTGTGTTAGGAAGGAAACTGCTTGGTTAAATTTAGACAGTGTGCATGCTTTGAATAATACAAAAAAAACACTTGTACCTTACATACACTTGTAAAAAACCTGTCTATCATGACAGTCTTGAGGTTCCAGTGATTTTTTACAGTAACGCAGTTATACATACAGTATGTATGCAGTGCCAAAACAATGACATACAGAGCTGGCGATAATTCTCACTTTGATTGAACCCACTCACATGACATATTGTGATGGGATTTAGTGTTCATAAAAAACAAACAGGTCGAATCATGCGGTTGGTCTCTTTAACAAATATTACTTCTGCTTATGTTGTTAAGCACCAAAACAAACACAGTAGGTTGATACTGAACCAGACGCCAGCTGATGTGAAGCTTGACAAAATAGACACAATGGGCACAACGGTTCTCATCCAAACGTCTTAGAAATTTTTACTAAACTTTTTAGAAAATCTGCAAAATCTGGTACTGGATGGAAACACGCTCCATCCATCATGCAATTAGGAGTCGGTTCAATGAAATAAACTGATATCCAGATTTCCCAGTTGAAAAACCATTTGACCACTGCAGAAGACGAGGACACAACAACATGACATAATAAAAAGAGCACAAACCCTGAGCCTCAAACAGTGAACAAATGTAGAGAACGCTATGTAGAATATATGATATTTCTGTTTGCTTCTTGTAGGAAGGTTACATCAGATATGCTATTTTTTGACTCTTCAGTAGGCGGAGGCTTCGGGCGACATTTAAGTCACATGCGTCATGTAAGTCATCATTAATTTGCCACATTTGTTTTTATTGCACAGTTGCTTTGATCAATACAAAAACTTTTCCTCCTCTGACAAGCATAAAAACTTTGCGGCGATAGTTTAAGAATCATTTGGGTTCTTCTTTTTGGTGTAGTCACTCAGATTTTTTCAGTATGCAAATTGAAAATTGGCATAAAACAGGTGGATTGAAACACAAGCTTATGTCATAGTCACAAAAGGAGTGAAATGAAAAGAGACCACTGAAAAGAAGAGAAGATGTGAACAGACTTAAATGCTTAAATCTTTGAAGTGATTCCCAATTACCACTTCTACTTTAACCTACTCCAGTCTTGTGGACGACCTGAGGATGAGGGAACAGTGTGTGTGTGTGTGTGTGTGTGTGTGTGTGTGTGTTTTGGCTGGTGGGGCGATACTGAATAATTCAAGTGTTCTGTCCAAATTCTGTGGTGAAGCCAGGCAGAAAGAGGACAACATGCCGTGTGTGTGTGTGTGTGTGTGTGTGCATAGAGGGGGCAGCAGCAGAGAAGGTCAGACATGTTGGGGGGATTTAAATGGGATTTCTTTTCCTTCAGCTATAAAAAAGGTACAGCGGAGACACAACATTGAAACTGGGTCAAGGAAATGGGTGAAGGTGAGTGTACCCCCCACCAACTAATACACACACGCACACACACACACACACACACACACACACACACTGGAGGTTTGGAGGATGGAGAGAAGACCCTGAAAATGGAATAAAAGAAAATCGTCTTCCAACCCATGTCCCAAGCCACCGGCACTCATTTCTAGAAAATTCCTGAAGCGACAGAAATTGAACCAGCAACCGGAGAAATGACATGCTCCCATAAACTGGCAAAATGACTTCTCATTTTGCCAAAATTGAGTCTTGAATACTGAAGTCTACACAACCTCAGATTGATGTTTTCTCAGTGTAAAAGCTATGACCCCCATACATTTACAGTTGTGTGTGTGTCTTTCATCTGCAATGTACAATATCATGTAATAAATCATTTCCCCTGTTACCAAGCCGACAGTATCCATGGATGCAGTTATAATTGATTGTGCCGCTCTCTCTTTGTGTGTCTGCTTTGTGTAATCCAAAAAAAAAATAATAAGAGACAAGCTCAGGATGAGATCACCATCATCAGTACAGTCTGAAAAAGAAAAATCTGGAAAGAAATTCACTGGCTGAAAGTTATTTCATCAGACCAGGCAGAGTGCCAGGGTTTCAGTTTTGGCTGGGCCACGGTAATTTTGGCTAGGCCTCATAATTACACAGCTCTGTGTTATTCTTTTTTTTTTCTCTCTCTCTATTTCTTTTAATTATCATTTACAATCGAGAAAAGACATAACCAAAGCTCAAAATACGAGCAGACACAATCATATAAAAATAAAACAAACAGACAAAATAAAATATCACATTTGATACAAGTGAAAGCAGTTATCCCAGCCAGTGACGTTCACAAATTACGGTCTTTTACATACTGACTTAGTCATATCTGACAAATAAGTAGGTTAAAGTTTTACATTATCATAGCTGAATTCTGATCCCGGTACAAAATGATGTGGATTTATCGAATCTCGTCCCAAATTTTTTCTTGATCCCACTTTGGAATGACAGCAGAAACGTACAGTTTTAGGGCAAGGCCACATAAGATGACTAAAGCACAACATCTATTCTTCCATTTCCAACATGGTGACAACCACGTAGGATCATATTTACATCCAAAAGCTGCGTAGACATGCAGTCTGTGATTAATATCAAATTGGGTCTCATAGGATTTGTAAGAGCAAAATGTTTCTCCACATCTCATCATGGAGGGGGGACCTGGATCTTCACTTCAGGATGTTTTGCTGTTATAGGGATTTTAACAAAGATTTGATCACAAATACACATTTTCCTCCGCAAAGAAGAACATTTCAGTAGTATCTTTTCAGGCGGATTCATGTGGAAACCACTTTTATATATTTGTAGGGATTGGATATAACTCCTTTAAGCTGTAAATAGCGTAAACAAAAATTGAGTTTAAGGGAGATTGAATTCAGTCCTGAGCTGAGAAAAAGATTTGAGAGTCCCAACTGAAAAGAGATCTCATATTTTAGAAACACCATCATCTTTACATTACATATCTATGTTAATGATGGTTGTCTACCTTCCATCATGCTGTGGAAGGAAACCAGTGCATCTGGTTGAATACAACGCTATTTAACTCTTTTTCTAAAACATGTTCAATGCCAAGATATCTTACTATTCCCCCGTGACGGTTTGTATTGCTAACAAGTGGCGCACGCAGGTATGTTGCTCACATCACGTCAGAATTGTTCAGATATTTTAGTCTAGAACAAAGTGTTGGACCTGTAGACTGACCAGTTACCCTAACACAAAAAATAACTTTTCAATAAAATATCGCCAGGTTTTACCCAAAATGTAACCGTCACAACTCCAAGAGTGGATGTTCTTGTACATTGTAAACTAAGGTATGCTGTGTGTGTTTGTGCAGAGGCCCCCTGTATCTTTGTATAGTCACGTGTATCTACAGTATGTTTATGTGTATGTGTGTGTAGTATGTATTCTCCTTTGTGTGCGTTGGTGTGTGACAGTGACAAATGGAAGCAGTCTCCAGTCTATTACTAGATTGGTTGCTGCTTTGTGTGGCAGATAATAGCTCACAACAACTGCTATGAGACTTTAAAAATGACTTGTAATTACATTGTGCATTTCATAACCCCGTCCGCAGCTTGTTACACAGCGAGATTTGTTTTTAAGTCACGTTAACATCATCACTTCTGTGGCACTGACAAACGACCGAGTCTGCAGAACACTCAGCATGGGCAGCAACAGCACAAGGTCTAATTCAATTTAGTCTAAATGTGTTCCAGCGAGTTGCTCATTATGTTGGAGGTTTGCTTGTCTTCAGAAAACATTAGCTGAAAGTAGATCTATACGCTGTAATTGAACTCCTGTGTAAACTAGGCGAACACAAGCTCATCATTCAGTGTAATGACTTTCATCCATTTTCACTGATAGTAATAGATAAGACAAACAGGAGGTGACGCTGGCACACAAAGATAATTAATGTCCCCCTCAGAAAATAATGCAGTGGTCAAAAACTCCTGCTGAACTGTACATGTCATCGCCTCCTGCAAGCATCTGTCCCCTCGCCAAACCAATTAAATTGGGGAGCTAGCAGGCTATTTAAAAGGCAGTCTGGGAGTTTCTCTTTTTATCCAGATTGATTACACATCCAAAATACGTTTTAGGTCTGTAAAAGTTCAGCACAAATGCAAAGTGATAAACCCAAATCACATCAGAGACAACGTGATATCATGGAATTCTGCTTCAACAACAGGCCAAGACACCACGACATTTCACGTCTACGCATTTTAAGCTTTTTTATTCATTTTACGCAGTAACATGCATATTTTATGAGTCTTGGACGTGGTCATGGAATTAAGAGCGACATTTGTGTCATGAAGTAATGCCTCAATCTGTTGACACATTTTATATCTCTTTAGGTTTGCTGGAGGGGTGTTCACTTCTCCCCTGACATTGCATGTACACACTACCTCTGAAGAGTGATTCTCAACAATGGGGCCTCAACCCACTTACAGTCCACTCAGTGTTGTCTACCAGGCAGGAAAGACTTTTGTCTGACAAATATGGACAACTCCTTCCCGTTCTCCCCTGCTGCCATATCCTGCCAGTGCAGACGTCAAGCACAAGACTTTACGTTCAGAATGAAGGCGCACTTAATTCAGTTTATATTCATTCTCTCTCATAATTTTAGACTGGATCTAAGATGCAATCACTGTAAATGATTGCCCTGTGACATGACATATTAGTTTGAATAGCAACTACCCTATTAACTCTCCCTTTCCCACTCTCTCCTCTTGATGCTTTCCATATTCATCATGACAGACGTAGTGCTTTGTTATGAGCTGATTTTTTATTTTTTTTTCCATGACTGTATACACTGAGTTGATACAGAATTGAGGGAGCACATTAGGTTAAACATTATCCCAACATTACATCTATGATACTGAAAATATGTAAGCTGTTGTAATATACAGCACAGCTTGCTATACAAGCGAAACCACCAGCAAGCTCCATTAATGTGTATCAAGTTAGACCACTTCCTCTCCCCCTCTGTCTCTCTCTCTGTCAGGCAGCTGTGTGTGTCAGTCTTGTATTGATCTGTGTCCATTAGTGGCCCAGGAGGCAGACGCTCTGTCTGTGTGTGTGTGTGTGTGTGTGTGTGTGTCTGTGTGTGTGTGTGTGTGTGTGTGTGTGTGTGTGCGTGCGCGGTGTGTTTGTGTGTGTGTGGGTCTGTATGAAGGTTTATCAGATACTCATCAAACACTCCTGAGGCCTCATATAAAAAATGTCACACATATGCAAAGCTTTTTGAGAGTTGACCAAATTGTAGACATTATACACATGTAAATGTGAATGAGCTTGATATTGATTTTTGATGACACGTGATGAAGCACTGTAACTGAAACCCAATTGTGCAGTCTGATGCTTAAATGAATCTATTGCTCAACAGTTATGTACATCAAGGAAAGACTATTTCAATCCACAGTAGCCTACCATGTTAAAGTTTCCAGGGGCTGGAATGAAATTTTTGACTTTGTCTGGCACTAACATCTCTTCCCTGCATTTCTTACAGCATGACACATTACTATGACTTTGGAAAAGACAGAGCTTTCAGCACAGTGTGTACTTTTGAGCATGAGGTTCTGGGAACTTTAACAAAACTTGAAAAGTAAAAAAGGTAACATTAATGTTCAGAGCACATGTTCGTACATAGAAGTCATCTGACGGTCACACTATGAAAAGAGCGTATGTAAATAGGCCATATTCACTCAGTGGCAATGTTCCTGGGGATCTTTAATGCTGGGATAATGTTGAGCTGCTTCGATCGAGGTTGCAGGCCTCATAAAAGCAGGGACTTGGACAAAATGCCATCAGTTCACCACTTGCCAATTGATTCGATGAATAGATGAATTAAAGATGATGGTTACTGAAAATCTGGAGCGACATCAGGCAATATATCTAGATATACCAACATATTTTCCAACAAATTAGCAATGTTGGCAATCAACCACTTTTTAGCTAAGATCACCGTTTGATGACATCCAGTGCATTTCACTTCCAAGCTTGAATAAACGTGTCCAAGATATGTGCTGTTATTTTTAAGTTTATTTACCCCTTTCTCTGTTGTACTGCATAACATCGTCAAACAGTAAAATTAGCTCCGAAATGGTTGGATGCTAATGTAAGCTGGTGTCGAACGGAAGCTAACAAGGAAGTTAATTAATAAGTATAATATAATCTTACCTTGAAATACATCCCATCACCCCTGTAAATTTTCACTTTACATTGTCTTCTAAGTTTCTGATCAGTCAGAGAGCAGTGAAAAGACATTGTATATTTATATGAGTTGAACACAGCATTATGACATTCGAGCTTCCCACACAGACTGTGATGTCAGAGGAAAATGGCTGCCATATATGGCCTATGGGTGAGAGCATAATCGTATTGATCTATGCTATCAGCCAGTAAGTGGTGGTGATGCACCCAGAAGCTGTTTCCTACTGCTGTTAAACAGCAAAAGCAGGAGGAGAAGAAGTAGACATTAATAAGATGAAGGTCACTGTGACAGACTAATGCTGCATTCCACTCAACGAAGGAAGTTGGAATTTGCAGATTGAAATGTCCAACTTCCGACCTGGGAGTGATCCAGGTGCCAAAAGTTGACAAAAAACTTGGCTGACTGTGACAAAAGGATGTCTCTCTGTGTGTACAGACAAGTGCAGACCTCAGCAGTGCGTCCTCCTTTCATATATAAATGAAACAGAGCGGGGAACATGTCACATGAGGAGGCAGACATCATTATGCATATTATTTAACAGCAATTTTAAACTTGGAAATATTATTTATATGTATTTGAATAATCCATTCACTTGCATAATGCAAATACTGTCTGCAGCCTTCTCCCTCCCCAACTGCTTCACCGTGAGCTGGGGGTAAATGGGATGAGCCGCAAGTTAACGAGAAGGAATTCCGACTTTGAGTGACATTATTCTTGAAATGATTGAGTTTAGAGTTGTCTGGAGCTCAACACGTACACTATGTTGGGTTCAAATGAGACACTACAGCTAGGGGACCCTGCCACTAGGTTATAAGAGGGCTGTCATAGAGATTTAGAGGGCAAGAACTACTGTCTGTTGAAAACATATGAAAAAAAACCTAGCCTTCGCTCATGTATCTAACCTGTACCAAAGAGTGACCCCAAAACCAAGGTATGTGGAGTTTGCGTCCTCTACCAAAAACATCAGTGGTTTTTTTTTTTTTGATATTCCAAAAACACTTACAAACAACTCATAGAGAGCATGTACACTAGCTCCAAAGTCAATGCGAGTGGTACTATAAGTGAATGTGTCTTACGAGTGGCTCACAGCCAGAAACAAGCAGCCCCTCTTAAGTGAACATGATGTTTTCCCTTGACCTAATATCAGTTGTATCGACCTATTTGTCTATTTATCTGAATGCACCAGTAGTCTGTGTGTGTGTGTGTGTGTGGGTGTGTGTGTGTGTGTGTGTGTGGGTGTGTGTGTGTATGTGTATGAGTGAGTGAACACAGCACTTAAAATACAACAAATAGTCAGAGCCGCTACAAGAGGCTCATTAAATTTTGATGCGTTCCTCTCTGCGCTGCTCTTATCCAAGGTAATGGAGGCTAATTACTGCTCACACATACACAGCACCGTTAATGGGGAGTAACAGAATCTGTCCTCTTGATTCAGATGACTCTTAGTACTTCCTGCACTGGAAGTCCACCAAGGAAGTTCTGTGCTCGCATATGGAACCAGGATGTGTGGATACAACTTAGAAACATGTTCCCCTGAGGGCTTTCACACCACAGTAACTGTGTCAAGCAGCTTTGCTAAGCATGGATGAGTTTTACCTAAGTGTTATTGATGTTTTAACAAAGTTTTCTGACCAATTTTCCTACGCACTTAAGAAAGACTTAGCAGGAGAGGATGCGAACGAGAGAACAAGTGTGGTAAGATGTAACTCTTATGTAGCAGGGCGTACTTTGCCTACAGGCATCTCACTGTTCTTGAGTTTCACAGTTCAGATGTCACAAACAGCTGTTAACTGCAAAAAATTATGCAATTAAAAATCCTAAAACTAAACCCTCAATTTGACTAAAGCCATTCATTGGATTAAATGAGTCATACTTTTTAAAATACGCACATTAAAATCCCCTGGTTTGTAATGCTTAAGTTTTATAACAGTTTAGGAGACAAATTAGATTTTTTGTTATTTTGTTTACAAGAGTGGTGCTGTTAGATTGCTGCTAGACTGCCCTGTTAGTATCGGTGCGTGTCTCCCTTTGTGTGCATCAAGCAGGAGAGCAACTACAGTGAAGGTTAAAGCCATCAAGTATGGATTACTGTCGGATAAAAGCTAGGTCTGTCAAATTTAACACTATAAAAACACAAATTCCCCTTCACGGCGTTAAATCTTTTGAAAAAATATAAATTTGAAATTTACCCACACACATGATGTTATGATGACCCTTGGCCTGCTCCGAAATTGGGAAATCAGGAAGTGATGCGGCAGTAACGTTGTGGATGGCAAGCAGTAACAAACCTCCTTGACCAGAAATAGTTTGCAACAGAGACACCTGGACAACTTCACATGTGACAAACTTTCAAAAGCGATAGCTAAATGTGTGACTACATCTTGCTGGCTGTTTACCATTTTCTTGTTTACCTTTACAAGTGTAAAGAGGGACACTACATTGTGGAAGAATTACTAAGGAATGTTACATCCAGGTCGGTATGGCCTTCTGTTGTTGCTTGTAGGGCTTGTGTTTATCATGTTATGGTTTCAGCATGTTTTTTAAACTTGCTGTACCTTTGAGGTTACTCTAGAGAATATTCTGGACAGTATTTTTCATTGGTTTGGATTTTTTTGCACGAAGCAAACATATCTGTCCACTCCCATGTTGATAAAAGTATTAAAAATATCTGATTAATTTGCAGTTAATTGGGGGTGAACTATGGACAATCATGTGATAAATCAAGATGATATATTTGTATCAATCAACAGCCCTAATAAAAATATGTTAATTTTGGGGATGATTACATCTAACCAATTTAGACTTTCGGACTTTGCAGTATTGGTACAGTAGTGTCTGGAAACAATCCTACTCAGCCACACACTATAATAAGCAACCATGCAGAAATACCCAGGTTAAACAGAACAGACATGCAAAATGTTGCTTTGTTGTTGTTGTCAACAGCAATGGTGATTGACAATTCAAATGTCAACTTAATGAACAAAGCGTCAAAGCTGTTAAGCTGTGGTTAATGAACACTTGCCAAGAACGACATCATCAGTTCTCTCAACCTGTAAATTTCCTGGTGACTTTTGCCCGTATGATAACATGAAGCTGCTTTCATCTTTGTGTCTTGGGAATGATTATCAATATTCTCATGTTTAGCCTATCTTTCCATTAAAGTAACAGCTTGAATTTTTTTCACGTAACGTGCGATTGGTAAATCACTCATGATAGGACTGCATGCACATTTGGTAGTATTAAATGTGTTCACATTAGTGTTAAGGATTTAAGGTGGAATTTTGTGTCCAGAGTAACTTTCACCCGATCCTCTCAGTTGCTTCATCTGTATTTTTTTTTTTTTGTCAGAGTGAGAAGAGCTTGTCATCTGATTTGATAAAAGAGTACAGACAGCAGTTTCACCATCTTGCATGTCTACTCACAGCGGCCAGACCCGAACCTCCCGGTCAGGAAAACAGAAATCATTTCAGATTTTGTTTGACACCTTATCAACAGCACTGGACACATCTTCTCTTTCTGTCTGTCTTTTCCTCTTTATTTCCTAACTTCCATTCCACCCCGTTCACCCTGATTTCAAGGATTTTGCAGCCTGTACAGCAAAGCCTCTGTTTCCCATCCTGCTATTACCAAAATTATTGTGATTTTCTTTGTCAGCTTGCCAAAACTTAATCATTGCTGGGAGACAAAAACAGCAGGAGAGTAAGTACATATACATATACATATACATATACATACAAGTCTTATTTACTCCTCTGTGTTTTGTTTCCATCGTGTTGATATCTGGCTACAAGCATGAAGATGAAATGTAATCAGTTGTTAAATTTTCTATGTGCTCACATGTTTTCCCACATTTGTCTTGACATTCAACAACATGCTGTAAGATATTAATATGTGCATTACATTTCTTTAATTCATTTATATGTGTATGTCCAGTTTTCAGTCCAGTTTATGCTATGTTGTTTTTTCTTCTTATTTCTATTTTTGAGGTTGGATGGATATCAATGCCCAGACTTGATAGGACATCCGCCACTTTTGTTGTCAGTTCACTTAGTAGGAATGAACTGTTTTAATTAACACAGATCATTTAAATGTCAAGCCAATTTTGAAATGTCACAAATGAAAATTTGATTTATCTCCATCAACCCAGTGGATGGTAATTCTGACATTCACAAAGCTTGTTCCTCAATTTCTCCCCACTGTAATGTTAGCGTGACACCATTCATTTTTACACATTAAAGGGTGACTCGTACAGTTGCATTTAATCTGGTAAAGTGATGTCACTTGGTGGCTAAGATGCATTGTGGGTGATGTAGGCACCAGGTTTTGAGAAAGAATAAGAATGTGTGGAATAAAAAGAGATTATTTATCTGGTTCCTCTGTATTGATTGTGGTGTGGAGTTGTGATATGTTGCAACAGGAGTTTGTCTCAGTGAAACATTTGTACTACAGTAAATAAACAGTGTTCACCTCTTCTTTCCTCTATCTAAATCATTCCTCCCTCTCATTCTTCCTCTCTTCATTCCCAGCTTTCCTTTTCTCTAACTTCCCTAAATTTGACTTGATCATGTTTCACGACTGAGCGGGCTGAATGGGTTTTGCTCCCTCCTCATGAGCCTCATTAATCCAGGATTTCTAAACACAGCAGAGAGAGGCCGTCCTTCTCACTTTCCACGTGCGGAGTTGTTTAATTTGGTGAAGCCTTATAGCTGTGATGACTTCTAAGTGAATCTGAGCAGCAAAGTTTAAACTCTAACTAATCACCATGCTAAGTGGAGAGTGGTGTCCTGTCCTGGTGCTGTTGTTTTCCTGTTTGGACTTGCAAGGCCACGAGGACATTTTTGTGTTGTGCTTGGTGTTACAGTATGTGACTTTTTTATCGAAGTGCTTGACAGTGTGCCTCCCATTCAGACATACAAACACACTCACCCAGTGATGGCCAAGTCACTGTCATGCAACCTATTTGCATGACAGGTAACAGGAGCTTACCTGTCGTGCAAATGGGAGCAAAGGAAACTTTGACATGCAAAAGAGGGACCGGGTATTGAACTACTAAACCTGTGGTTGATGGATGACTCGGTCCTGATCCACAGACAACCCAAGTTTTTCATACAGTAACTATGGACTAACTATGTTTATGATATCTCACATCTTCCTGCTCGTAATCAGGATTTAATCTATTGTCTTGTAACCAATAACATTTTTCCAGTCTTACAATTGCTCCCTGTAAAAACCTCAACCTCCTCTTAGGTTTACAGCAACACACTTAGTCATGGCAGAAGATGGTCATTTGATTAGGATATCGACGGTGCCCCTCCAACATGTGGCTCTCTAGGCGACCGCCTATATGGCCTATACTAAGAATGTATTGCACTAGTAATAGCATTATCACTTACTGTACTAAATTTAAATGGTATTATAACAGCATAAACCATAGCTTAAATAAAAAGTAAGTACGGGTATACTGATTCTTTAAAAAATCATTTTATTAAAGTAAAGTCACTTCAAAAGTTTTATTTTGAAGTTCCGTCCTCTTCTGTCGTGTTCTGCTTTTCATTTCCCACTTTGGTCCTGTCCCTGCCTTTTTTCCTCAGTACCTGTTAGTCCTCACTTTTTAGGCCTTTTGTTCTTGCTTTTTAGGACTTTCGGATTTTATTTGGTTTGAGTTTGTTTCAGACATTGTTTTCTGATATCATCTTTCTTTATTGTTCAGGTACCTGCCAGCCTGTTTGTCCTGCGTTTGAGTCTCTTTTTGTTCAAACTTTAACAAATTTGAACTGAAAACTGAAGTTTAGCAGACCCATAAGCCTCAACCATACCGTCTACTGCATATGCTAGAGAACCAAAGCAAAAAGCTAAGTTTGCTTAGACGCCGCAGAGTTGGTGAATATTATCAGTGTATTTTCATGACAAGCGACACTTTCTCATTACATCTTCATTTGATACAGAATTAGATTTTGCTTTATTTATCTCACGATGGGGAAATTCACTTGTTACAGCAGCTCAAGATCGTATCAAGTAAAGGAAAAAGAATAAGACAAATTAAAATAAAGTTAGATAAAAAATAAATAGAAAACATGATATATTTACAAAAACAATAAGATATTTACAAAAAACTAACATGTGTCGACACATAATACAGTTTAAATTCCTGTTTACAAGTGGTAGTTGGCTTTCGAGATTGTCCATTCATCAATATCTACATCAACATTGACGTTGACGTTGAAAGCACTGATATTACCAAGCTGCAGAGTATATTCATGGTCATACTAACCTGTAGCCTGCTCTATTCACGGCCACCAGACAGCTGCTTAACACTTCCCTCTGCTCTGACCAACAGCAGCCATCTGCACAGCCACTCTCTCTCTGTCCCGCACAAACACGCATACACACACACGCAAACACATTACACATTGCCCTATTCCTTAAAAGGAGCCACCCCATGAGTTTAACACCATATATACTTGAGCCAATGACTCCCACAAACAGCAACTTGTGTGTTTAGTTTAGAGTTTTTTTAGTGACAGTATATTAGACAGTATATTATATACTGTGTTAAACATGATGACATGTCGTAAGTAACACATGCACACGAGACAGTCGGGGGGACTTGTTACTTCTTTTTTCATTCATTTTTCGTGTTGTTTGTCTTCTTCACTCCGCCACACTCTGCCTCTCCCTCTTTCACTCTCTCTCTTTTGTGGACCTCCTGTCTCGTCCTCCTCCCCCACTCTCTCTCATCTGTCTCTCCCTCTCTCTTCCCTCAGCAGCTTTTAATGCGATTCAAGGTGACGAGTTCACATCGTCTTCTAGGGAGCCCCTTTCTCCTGACCTACTTCTACTAGCTGCTACACACACACACACACACACACACACATGCACAGACTCGTACACAGAAATATACATAGACTCAAATATCCAAAGTAATTATTTCCTTAACAGTAAAAAAAGATTATTCACACAAGCATCGTCATGGTCTGGAACTTGTAAATGTATCCACATAAAGACTTGCATAATTGCTTTTCTTTCCTCTCACACAGACGGAAACTTCCACATACGCTGATGCACAGACACAGTTCATGAAGCTGTAATAAAGAAACTTCATGATCAGTTTTATTCAGATTGGTTGTTCTGCAAAATGTTTGTTTTGATACCAACCTGCAGTCTTGTGAATGTCTTTGCATGCCTGTTAACAACACTTCTGCATGCGAACCAAGCTTATGCTACTATGAAGATGCAGAAATATACATTCATCGGTATACAGGAATTTATTTAGTGTTTGCAGAGTACATTTAGCCAATAACTGTTTTGAATGTGCAGCATTATGCAGGACAGGTTGTGATACTGCGCAAAGTTAAGCATTTAATATATCTATACAAAGATCAGGGTCCAATCTTTTAAGTCACTGCGTTCATATTTCTAAGAAGCACCCTGTCCTGCTCGTGTTGACAGTGTGAATCCATGACAGTTCTGGTTAGCATTGTGAGGGACCACACATGGTTTGCTCTTTCCCAAAAAAAATAAGTACTGAAGTTGAATAAATAATTACATAATAATTTTGGTTAAAGGCAAAGAAAAAGGAAATCATCCAGACAAACAAAATTACAATTATTTCCCACAAAAAAATACTGAAGACAACAATAGAAGATGGAAAAAAAACCTGTTTCTACAGAATTGTAAGTTGTGGCTAAAGCTACATCTTATTAAAACTTATTTACATATGTGTGAAAAGCTTCACATTAAAAGCAACAGTAGGTGATATTTTACATGATTCCTTCAAAAGAAATGCCAACTTTTCATTTCTTTAATCATACTTTTTTAAATATATGTGCAATAAATATATCTAATAAAAAAGGTATAAATGTTCAATAGCCAGATTTACCTCAGAAAATTGCCCCCAAAAATAAAAATACTTGAAAAATGAGAATTAAATTAAATTTAGATTTAATTAGTTAATAAAAATAAGATGAAATGATAGCATCACTGTTTAATAATCATACTGATCCACAAAGAAAATGCTGCAGGAGAGCAAAAAACATATATCAAGTGTGTGAAACCAGATCACTGGAGATCAGATTTGAACAAAAGCATTAATCTGATCCAAACCAAGCTAAGGGCTAAGTGGATGTCTTCTCCAAAACAACCCCCCTCCCCTCCCCTTCTCTCCAGCGGGGACTTGCCTACACATCGGGGCTTGGTGCCCAAGGGACGGCCAGGCAGAAAAAGTGTTTGCTGGCTGGCAACAGCAACAGCAGCAGCAGCAGCAGCAGAAACACAGTGATGCCAGTGTGCAGCAGGCAGGCTGAACCAGGCTAAACCCTGCTGGCAGTGGGATGTGTAGTGAGATGCACTGACCTGGAATCTGGGATGTTAGACTAACACCGCTAAATGATTCATTGGCAACAATGTCGATTAGAGCGACACCTTCATCTTTATTTGATATCAAGGCCAAGGAGAGTAGAGAGAGGCAGCAACATAACACATGGCACACACAGTCTGAAGCCCCCAAACACTGGGGGAAATGTGAATGCAAAAGGTAAATGAGTGAGTCTGTTTGAGTAAAGCAGTGGTTCCAGACAGCTCAGGCTCGTCAGTGGCTCACGTAGACCACATTACAGGACTGCGGGGAAACAGAGGAGATACACTGACTAACAGTGAGAGCTCAGGGTTTTACTGAAAAGCTCCCATTGTGAAGTTTGTCCCAAAGCATGGTTAATGCTGGGAGACATCATTGAGATCAGACAGAACTGTTTATAGGTTTTAATATTCGTCACATACCACAAAGTGTTGAACAGCCACCCCATAAAGCAGATGATTGAGATAAAACAAGGAAGTAATTACTAAACTAATGATTATTTTCATCCCAGAATTTAGTTTTTTTAATCAGTCTCATTACATCCATTTCATTTTGCTGCAACCGGGCATTAGGAACAGCCTTATATAAATCCAAGCTGGGTCAGGGTTGCTCACATCCTGCATTTCTCCCGTCTCCTCCCTGGGGCAGTCTGGCTGCTCAGGTTGCATGGTTGAAAGGTGCCATGGGGCCGTGATTGTCTCACAATCCACACGCTTTTTTCTCCAGTGCTGATGAATGTATGAAATGTTTCATAAGCTGTACTTATTTCAACAATAATGCCTGGAAAAAAAAACAAAAATGCAGCAAATTTAAGTAGCTACTGGCTGCTGCATCTACATGCACCGCCGTTGCCTTATAATGATACTTACACCAGTTCCAGCGAGCGTCCAAAGTACCCACTTAAGGTGAGCTCTCCCGGAAACGTGTGGATAAAACCTGCATGGTAACGTTGTTGTTGCAATAGTTTGATCTGGTGTGTACTAGCATACAGGCAGGTAAGGTGAAGTTTGTGTCCTACAGAGACAGTCAGACTGAATATACAGCAACATTTTGCGTTTGATTTCTCCCTTTGTTTTTTTTCCTGCTAGCCTGCACAGCACAGACCTTGTGTGTTCACATTTCGGAAGTGCATGCAAACTGCAGGTTGTGCAGATATGTGTCACTCAAGATAAAACAGTTTTAATTTTTGTGGATGTGGATGTTAGGGTAGAAATAGGGTTAGTCATTTGTAAGTGCACTTCTGACAAGTCCTGCTGACTGAGCTCCATGAAGGCCAGAAGGGGTGGTGAATGTGACACAGAGGCATCACTGGTGTGGGTCGCAGCTGTAAACAAGCCTGGCCAGCCGCTAGAAGACTGGCAACTAGTAACACCAGCTGGCACCAACTGATTCCAAACGCGCACAAACAATTCCTGACAAAACTGTGTGCGGGGCAGATGTGTGCATCTTCACACACAGTTTTCTATTGTGTGTTGATCATGTACCCAGCATGCTGTAGGCCATGTGTGTCTGCATGCCAGAGCTGTGTGGACACTGAATCTATGTGTGTGTGTGTGTGTGTGTGTGTGTGTGTGTGTGTGTGTGTGTGTGTGTGTGTGTGTGCGTTTGTGTGTGTGTGTGTGCATGTGCATGTGGGTGTCTGTGTGTGTGTGTGTATCCGTCTGTCTGTGTGTGTGTGTGTGTGTATGTGTGCAGCCAGACAGACAGACACAGGGGGGGAAAGGGAGACAGGGGGGTGAATGAAGGGTCAGATAAAAAGGAATCAGTGGAATCTGTCTCCTTTTCTCTCCATCATTCTCCGGGAGGATTTCCACACTTCACTGTCCAAATTCCCCCCTCTTGTCATTCTGGCTCTTGAGGCCATATTCACACTTATGTGGATACATTTGAAATCACATCTTTTTCTCACTCCATTTTTTGTTTTTTAATCCCCACATTAATGTGAGCTAGCATGCTCTTCAGTGTGGAAGAATCTGAAAGAAAAAAGGAAAACGGAAAACTGGCAGATAACATTCACAGACGTGGTTGGAACCTTCTGTGAAGATGATATGAGATTTATGGAACACAGGCGTGTGAGTTACAAATGGTAAGGTTTTTTATGTTCAGCATCTTTTACATAGGCACAGTGAAATGATCCTGGGAAGAAGTAAAAAAAAAAAGATATTTTAATAAATGTATATTTTTGGTGCTTAGCATTGCCTTCAGACAGTCCTTTCTTTTGGGACTACATTCCCTCAATTGTACAATTCTGTATTTAGATATACGTTTCTTAGGTGGTACAACGCTCTGCATACCAGTTGGTGCCACATATTGCTTCTCCACACAGGTGGAGAGCTGATGGTAGTCCACTGCAGGTAACACTGACAAGGAATAAGTATCACATCCAACCCCACATCAACAGACCCAAACTATCACTTAAAAATCACAGCTTCAGAACCGCTATCATGTTACAGTGATTTGTAATAGGGTGAATGGTTTCTGTTAGTGATGCGTGAGTCAGTGACTGAGACAGAAGTGTTCAGAATAAGTTAATTACTTCAAGAAACTAAAACATATTGTGTGCAATAGTCTACTTACCACTTTTTTTCCCTCCTTCTGTCACTCTCTCTGTCTCTCAGGCACACACACAGACACAAGCGTACATCCTCAAATGCCTTCACATGCCTGCTCCACTGTGCATTCCAGCAATAAGCGTATCCAGTGATCGCGCAGTCAGCTCAGCTGGCTCTATCTTCGAAGTGTGCCGAAATACATTAACTCCGACTGAATAGGCCTACAGATTAGGACCCAAATGCATGAATTGAGACAGGGGTCAGTTTGCAACAGCTCAAAAGCGGGTGAAATGAGAGTCGATGCAGGTATAGAGGGATTTGTCCTTCTTGTCTATGAAAAAGAAGCCTGGGCCTGCTGGAGAGAAGGAAGGGTAAAGAGATAGCAAGGCTCGGGCCATGTTGGAAATATCTTTAAGGTCATGGTAACATGTAGAACCTTAGAGAAGTCCAGATCATCTGTCTTGAAAATGGGTGTTACAGATGAATGTGTCTCAGTGGCGGTGGAAGACACCGAGCTGACCTGTGGAGATCAGGGGCATACATGAGGGAAAACAGTCCCTCAAACATCCCTCACCCCACTCAGTAATTACCCCAGTGGACCAGTTTATATGGGGATTGTGCAGCAGCGGCGGTGACATTTCGGCAAAGGGGAAACACTGCCTGTTGCGTGCCCCATTGCACCCTCCATATAAACTGGCCCAATCAAGCAAATACTGAAAAAACAACTGAAATACTGAAAAAACAACTGGAGAAAAAAAAGCAATTATTCTGTCTGTACTCATTGTACAGGTGTCACCACCCACAATCCACAGGACATTAATAATGTTTTTCATACATTTTACAGTAATCTGAACTCCAATCACAGATTAACTCCTTTTTTAAATAAACTGGACCTGCCATCACTACCAACAGAACGCGCTCACTCTTTAGATACACCTATTACCTCTGAAGAACTGTATAGAGCCTTGAACAAAATGCCAGACAAATCACCTGGACCAGATGGACTTCCTGCAGACTTCTACAAACACTTTTGGGACATATTGACACAACTCACACTGTGAGCTGGGGAGAAAAAGGGAGAAGAGAGAGATCACTCTGTTTCGGACTCCACTCCAAGCAGCAATATCAGCACCATGGAGAGCAGAACGGTGCTCAGTCTTGCCATATGTTTCATTCCTCAGTCTTAACAGTTGTGTCGATATAATGCAATGAGTTTTTTTGTGGGTCCGGCTGGGAACGGGTTTCTGATTAACAATGGGTCGGGCAGACGGATTAGGTGGGGGAAGGTCAAAAAAGGTAAAAAAAAAAAAAAAAAAAAGAAACCTTGACCTGCGCATCACTAGTGTCTGTGTCATCTTTTGCTTGTAACTTTAGTGAGAGCCTAACATAATCGTGTGCAACGTTTTATTGCAAAATATCCCTGATCCATCCCTACCACTGATTTTGGTGAAACACTATTATTTTATGGAGGTAATTTTTTCTAGTTTCCCCCCTGATGTTCTCCGGCTCCTCTGCCTCAACTCTCTGATGTTTGAATTTCCTGTAACTGCTCTACTGTAGCTGCAAGTTAGCTCTGTTTGCTGACTCTCCTCAGAGAACCATTGAGTTCTTCAGGCAGCGGAGTTGGGATCAGCAGCCTCTACGGACAAGGCAAGGCAAGTTTATTTGTATATTTGCTATAATTGCTATACAGGGGCATGAAATTACATTAAAAACATTGAACATAGCATTACAAGTAGGAAAACAAGTAGGAAGACATCAAGAGACAAAATACTAAAACAAGTCAAGAAATAGGAAAGCAGGTGAAAGGAGAATAGGTTTAAAAGAGACAAAACTAGAAAATAAAAGGAACAGTGCAGTTCAAAGCCTTCAGTGACAGGCAGAGGCAAACAGAGAGGTCTTCAGCCTTGATTTAAAAGAGGTGAGAGTCGGAGCGGACCTGCAGTTTGTTCCAGATGTGTGGCGCATAATAACTGAACGCTGCTTCTCCAGGTCTAGTTGACCTGTACCTGACGACCTCAGAGGTCTGGACGCTTCATAACATAGCAGCACATCATCATGTATTTTGGCTCGAAACCATTCAGTGCTTTAAAAACCAACATTAGGATTTTGAAATCTAATCCTTGACCGATGGGAAGCCGGCATAAAGATCTAAGAACTGGACTGATGTGATCTACTGTTTTGGTTCTTGTTAGAACTCGAGCAGCAGCGTTCTGAATCAGCTGCAGCTGTCTGAGTCCTGTAAAGACACTGTTACAGTAGTCGGGTCTGCTGACAGCATAACAGAAGCAAAAAGCTCCTGATGAGCAGTTGTCTAAAGTGCTTTGAGCGGTCAGTAGGCTGGAAAAGCACTATAGAAATGCAAGACCATTACCAACTCTCCAACTCTGTCGATCATAAGGGAGGTCAGCCCATTTCAACAGAGGTTTAGCTGCTAGCAAGAGCCAGGTGTTTTTATCTCCTGTTCAAGTTAACTTGGTGCGCTGTTACTGCTGCAAAACTTTGACTACCGCATGGCAAAAATGCCTGAGAGTACATGTTTGATTTTTTGTTGGAAGTTAGCATGAAGCAGATTGTAAAGGAAACCTTGGATTTGTTTGTGCCAAATCACATGAAATACTTAGACAAGTTATTTTGCTGTAACACCTACACAACAGACACCTATCTTGAGGTGTTCGATGCTGTGAACTCTCGCAAAATGTAAATACGGGACTCTTGGGATTTAAGTGCAGGTAAACAGGAACACCTCCGCCTACCAGTATCCCTCCCTACAGCACACTGACTGTGACAGGTGGAGGGACTGTACTCTGAGCCTGGCTGAGACAAACATCGCATGAATATTGTCGTTCTCTGTTTACACACACACACACACACACACACACGGACACCACACAGTCCACCGAGAACACCCTGAACTTGAACACATGACATAGCTCATTACAGGGGATTTGATTTGAAGCGGTGGAGCCACAGATTGAACAAACAATAAAGTCTGCTCGGCTCATATCTGGTGATAATACAGCAGCATGCACTGAGCTGCTCATAATACCTCAGCAGACACACACCCGTTTGGACACATGTTCACACATGTACACACACTGGCAGACTCACAAAGGCTGTATGTGCAAACAGTAAACAGGGCAAAACCAAGGGAAGTTTCAGTGGGGAAATAGGATGAGTTAAAGAGCTAAAAAAAGAGACTCAATTTGACATAATGGTGATTGAAAATTAGGTGAGTCCTTTCATGAACTAAAACTAAAACACATTTTCTGTGCATTGAGATGTGTTCACACATTGAAAAATGGATCAGTAAAGTGAAAACAGACCAGTAGAAAGATATTTAAGGGATTATTTTAGACAGTAAATCACAGTTTGTGATGGTCTGTGGTTGATCTGGTACAAAGAGTCAAATACAGTATAAATGTAGTGACTAAAATAGGAAATTATATTATATAACGTAAGGCTAAAAGGGCAGTTTAAAACTATTAACCTTTAGATTAGAAGTTAGAAGTTTAAACTGCAAAACCTATTTTTTTTTTTTTTTTTTTTTTTAAATTTCACGAGTTACAGAAATGAGAAACAGCCATTTTTTCCGATTTTTGCGGGAGAAACAAACACTTTCAGGATAAAAAAAAAGCTTTGTTTTGCATGTGTGAAACTGAGTGGAAAAAAAGTTTTGGCAGGAGAAAAACATTTTTTAAGACAATTTTTTCTAAATATATGCTTTTGTGATACTCATTTTGACCACAAGAGGCTCAGTACACCACTACCCTGTATTTAGATAGGACGAAAGGCATTCATGTTTGATCCGTGCACACTAATCACAAGATTCATAAAATAATGCAGCTCAGACGGAAAAATATATTGCAAGGGAACACAAAAGTAGTCTGGAAAAATGCACGCCATAAACAGGGCTTCACAGAAAAAAAAACTTTCTTGGGATGTCTTTTTTTCACATTTCACAGATGGCAAAAAGAATGAAGGACTTTAGAAAGATTATCCCAGAATAACATTTTTTTCACCAGTTCTCAAGTCATAAACACAGGAGTAAAAAACAAGTTAGAGCAGACTTTCATAATGGATCACAAGAAAAAACAAAATTGTCTTCACTTGTCCCTCAGTTCTTCATAACATGTTCGAATATTCCGTTCACATGTGGAATTGTGAATTTCACCTTTCATTTTACATTTCACATGTAAAATCAGAATGTTGTCGGTGGATGCATGACAGGGCATAATGAGGTAATTCAATGTAATTACCTCACATTTACACCACAGAAGCCCGATAAATGTACATCATTATATCATTATCGTTCATCTTCTTTTGCGTTATTCATTATTTTAATTTGGTGCTAAAAGCCTGTCAGCTAAGGTCTTTTAGTCTGGTACCTGTCTGCAGCTCAGAGGTTGGGAACTTCTGGACTAATAGATTATTACTCAATATAAATACACCTGTGTCCATATCTGTGCCTGTGGTTGGTAGAAGAATTTGCAGCAGCATGCACAACATGTTATCAAGTTGAGACATAGTGTAAGCTCCCGTATGGAAATCAGTTTGTAGTCATATAGATGGTGTCCAGTCTGGTCTCAGCATCGTGTTCATCATCTGCAAATGTCCCCTGTTGTGGCACTTACAAAAGATTATCTTATGTTACTGGAGGTGAAGAACAGCAGATCATGCGGTGGAGAAACACAACCCAAACAGGAGGCTGATAAAGACGTTCACTGTTAAGGTTGACTGTCCCCTTGGGACACACACACACACACACACACACACACACACACACACACACACACACACACACACACACACACACACACACACACACACACACACTCACACATACAGTCGCCTCTTTGTCCGGTGAGTTTGTGGGAAAGATTTGTCAGATGTGCTGCGTTCACACCTCCGATCAATGTGTCAAATTTCTGTGACGAAAGTGACTCTGACTCCTGAAGCCCACCTCCTCCTCTTTCTCACCTCCTTTTTCGTCACGTCTTGCTTGCTTTTCTTCTTCACTTTGTCCCACACTTTCTCCCTTGTTTTTTTTTTTTTTGACCCCCTTCATCACCCTCTCTTCTCTCCTGTCCACCCACCTCCTTATTTCATCCACTCTCCATGCAATGACTTCCTCTTCCACACCTCATTTCGTTTCTCCTGCCCTTCGTCCTCTTCCCTCCCACTCATCCTCTTCCTCCTTTTCTCGTACTCACCTCCTTCAGCCTCCTATAGTCCACCATCTTGCCTGATCTCCTGCACTGCCTCTCTCCCGTTGTCTTCGTCTTCCCCTCCTGATCTTTCTTATCTCCTCCTCTACTATCGTCCCCTCTTCCTTCCCTTCAACCCCACTGATTACTCCACTTCGTTCTCCTAAATCTGATGCTTCATCTCCTTCCTCTCCTCCTTAGCGACCTCCTCTCTCATATTCTGAAGTTCTCCCTTTTCCTCTCCTCCTCCATCTCCACCTCCTCCTTACTCTGTCCCCCTCCCTCTCGAGCTTCCTCGTCCTCATCACCTCCACCTCTGTCAGTGTCCCCCCTCTGCCTCTTTCCTCACCTTTCCCCTCACCTTCACCTGTTCCTCACCGTGTCATGGCTTATGTGTCTTTCTTTTTTCCTCCCCTTCCTCTCTTCTCTGTCTCCTCCACTGCCCTATCCTCTTCATTCCAACACACCCACTTTAATTTTTCCTCATCTCTTCCCTCTTTCTTTCTCTATCTTCCTCTTTATCTCCCCATCCTGCACCCGTTTTACTCCTTTTATATTTCCTTCTTCTACTTGTTTTCCTCTGCCCTGTCACTTTCTTACCACCTTTAACTTCTGCTCTCTTTCCTTCCTGCCCCACCTCACTTTAATCTCTCCCTCCTCGCCTCCTCCACCCTTCCTGTATGTCCGTCTCCGCCTCATCACCTCTCCCAAAATCACCTCACTACTTCCTCTCCCTTTCATTCCTCCTTCCTGAAACAAAAGGCTAAGACTCTCCCATAAGCCACGGCGACATGAAGTTACATAATGCATGAACTCCCCTCCACTCTTCCTCCTCCTCTTCCTCGTTCTCACCTAATCAAATATAGAGCGGAAACTGTCGAACAAGCAACATTGTTAGTTTTAGAAGCTCTACACTGGTTTGGTTACATATTACATGAAAGAACCTCCTACCAAAATGCTTGAATATGGAAATAACTGCTTTGTGTTGTCTTCTGTGTAATGAGCTCCCCGTGTGCCACCGCCACATCTGGGCCATTAATAAAGAATGGGGGAGGAGGAGAGGAAGGGGGAGGAGAGGAGAGGATAGTGGAACAATAGAGGACACATGAAACAAAAGCAATACAGCCGACAGCGATGCCACGCTTTGAAGCATCTCCCAGTGGGTCTATGCATCTCTCCTGGTGTGTGTGTGTGTGTGTGTGTGTGTGTGTGTGTGTGTGTGTGTGTACACACGCACACAAACATACTCACAGCATCCACAAATGCAGAATAAACAACAGTTTGTCACTGTCATCTGCTAAATTCACTGAGGCAACTGACTCCTTGCAAGTAAGAGTTCCCAAAATAAGACGGCACATACACATGCACGCACACACACATACCTATTGTCATTTTAAAGGATTCTTCACCGGTTTTAACTTTTTTCAATCAACCTTGAATCTTAAAGGTCTTATTTGCAAAAAAAAAAAAAAAAGTTCTGTGTCTTACTCCCAACTCGTCAAAAACTGATGCTTTGGTCCAGACCGCCCTGCAATCCCAATGCTTCAGTTTTAGACGAGTTGGGAATGAGACTCACTACCACTATCCAGAGGGATTGATTCTCAATCGCAAATCTCTGAAACCTTTAAGTCCTGTACTGTTTCTCCTCATTACATTCTTCCACAGGCTTCTCTTGTTGCTCAAGTTTACAGTCCCAACACTCTTTTTATTAGTATTAGTGAAGTTACAGTTTTTCTCAATTGTTTACACACAAAAACTGGTACTTGAGACACAATGACCACAACATGTAACTCATGCACCAACCCCGTGAACCAATTCTGCTAAACTAGAAGCACAATTCCTGCTTTACACTCAAATTGCAGTTCTAAAACACACTTTTTTCAAAACACTACACACAATTCTCTGCATTTGGCACAATTTTCATGAAGAAAATCTCTTGCTTACACAAAGAACACTCTGTCATTCAAAATTCTAAAGTGAATTGCCCTACTATGTACACTGGCTCATCAAATGGGCAAACACCTAGACACCCTACACAACACACTCATTCCACCAGAGCAGCTCAGGTACGTTGTCATTTGGGACAACGTAAGTTTCCGCTGGGCTGCTCTGGTTCGTAACTGGTTCACTGCCCAACCACGCTTTATCTCCCTCCATATTCTCCATTCCTCAATCCTATTGAGAATTTTTTGTAAAGTGTATGACCGAAATCCACAAATCCACAAATGCATATACCCCTTCTCCAAGCTATGAGGTGGAGTGCTGTGGCCAGACCGAAACAGAGGAGATCATGCTGCACAGTTTTTTATTTTTTTATTTTATTTTTTTACTGTAACTATTTACATCTTCTGTTGTTTTCTATGTAGACCGTATATTGTTGTATATGCACTTTGTGTTGGTTGAGATGTACACTGTGTACATTGTTTTTGTGGGAAAAATAAAATATATCTGTTACCGTGTATTTGTGTGTTCTGAGTATAAAAACAATATTCTCAAATATTTTACATCACACTTATGTATGTACTGACTGTAGTAAGTGTAACTGAACAAAAAAGGCCTAAGTCATTATGATGAATGAAGAAGAAGTGTTTTCCATTCATCATAGTGTTTAACACTGAGCACATCAGTGTTCAGCTGGTTCTTATAAATGTCTATTCATTTGATGGTTTGTGTGTGTCATTTGAAAACAAAATACCATTTTGAGAAGAAATAACATTGTTTTGAATGTAAAGTTTAATTTTGCAGGAGAATTGAGGGGTTTTGCCCATTGTGTGTGTGATTTTTGATTTGTGTGTAGAGTTCTGAGAGCATGAGGCATGCTTTCAGAAAATGTGTGTAAACAATTGAGAAAAACTGTAATATACCATAATGGCTCACTAATTATTGTTTGATCATTATTCCTATTCTGCCAATAATTGTGAGAATCGATAGTCTGTTATAAAATTAATTCCATCTTGAATTGTCTTTAATGTTCTTTTAATTGTCTCTATTAGGGCAGTGTGTATTGTTTGTAAAGTTTAGTTGTTCACTGAAGCTTTTTTTCCATAATTCTTGTCAAAGGATTTGGTGAGGTCCTCAGGTCCTCGCTGACTCACATTTGTACTTGTCATGTAGGGCACATACCATATTGACACTTGTATAAATCACGTCATATCATGTTCACATTACATATTTATAACCTGACTTTCATATTAGGAGGTCCAGGGTATAGTGGTGGAGTTACAGGTAAGTGAAAAGACTAGCTATTTTTTGACAAGAGACCACAGCATTTCAAGCCTTTAGACAATGTTTAGCTGTGTCTACAACCCAAACAGAGTTACAACATGTTTTCCAAACCCTAACCAAGTGTCTTCTGTTCCTCAACTTAACCAGAGCATAAGCACAGTGTTAATTTTAAATTTGAACCTATAGTAAGGTAAAGTTGCAGCTTACCTCTGGTTTGCAGAAATGTACATTGCCTACATTTATTCTGGTGATTGTGCTGAAAAGGACCACTTTAATTGTATTATTTATTCTTTGTTAAAGTGGAATTTCCCTTTCCATGAAGATGCTCTTTCCATAAAACCGGGCTCTCCACCAATACAGACTTTTAAAAATATTTTTTTGCGTGTCCGGTTACAAGCTGGGAGCATCTCCTTCTCCAATCCATATGCCTTTGGAGAAGGACGTGGAAGTAGAATCCGTAGTTCAAACAACAGCCCCAGAGTGGGAGGCTCTGAGTGCAGGCACTATGAAGGTTAACATTGTTCATTTCCACACTTCCCACATTGTAACACTTCAAAGCCAATTTAGAATCAACAAAGTTTCCATCAAAGTGTAGAGGAACTAGTCTACATTTTGGGAAACGTTGTGGTGGTTGTGTCCTTGAGTCTCTACTTGTTGCCTAGAAGCTCAGTTAATTAGTGAGTTGCTGGTAGATGCAAAGGCAAGACAACTGACAAATTGCAGATGACTGTATTGGTTACCTATTGGTCTACTGAATACGTAGTTCATAAGTAGTTCATCACGTTCAACACATCAAATTTGGTGACGATGATTGTGTCTATATTTTGGTAGAAGAATTCAAGGCACATTGAAGCATCAGTGCCAACTTCCTTAGCTTTGCGTAGCTTCTCTTGTCCAGCAATCTTCTGTCATCATCCACAAGCTTAACCTTTAAGTGTAAGACAGCAAATCTGTATGAGAGTGTGTGTGGTTCTGTGTGTAGTTCCCTTCCAGCATATACAGTATCCAATTAAAAAGCAGAACCCAATTTACATTCTGCCATCGCTGCTGCCAGGTGGCTGAGGGGAACAGGGCAAGGGAGAGATGGGCTGAAAGGCAGATAAAGTCCTCTCCTCTAATTAAAACTGAAACAAGGTTTCAGTTTGAAGGTGCAGGGCAGTTTTTCTCCAAGGCTTTATCTAGGTCAGCATGGCTGTAAAGTGACATTCAGCAATACCATCAATGGGAGTATGTGATCTTAAATTCAAATTAGAATCTGAATGATTTCCTTGTGAAGTCAAAATCTAGTTTATTCATTCAAGCATCACCAGCATACACTGACATTTACACAGTCATTACTTCTGCAGTTTATTGTACAACTTCTTAACAGACGTACATTCCATTCTGGCAGGTAACAAGCAGTTGGTGGTGGTGCATTTTGGAAAAGGTCCATACCCAGGCCATCAAGAAACTGATGTGACCTACTGCATTTTTTGTTGCATTTTTTTTTTTTATGCCTGTAAACGACATAATTTTACTTATGACTTTTCATTATTTGAATTTGGTCTTATGCAGGCAGCCATCATTAGAGAAACAGTTCTTCATAAACACAAGAATGCTACCTGCAGTGCCAAATGGCAGGCAAAGTTTGCAAAAAGCTGGTGAGGGAAACATTTAGCAATTTGCGATCCAGCAAAAACTTTGGAGACCAAAACTGAGTTTTTGTTTGCATCAGTTTTATGAAGTAATAATGTTTCAATATTGTGTTTAGACTTGTTGCTCAGCAAATTAAATCATGCAAGTTTAAGCTGACTACCCACTGATTCTCACTGCAAATTCTGTATTCTTATTGGCTGGAAGGTGTGATTTGACTTTTACTGACTGTGCAGCATCATGCTTGTATATAGAGAGAAACAAGGAACACGATGTCGGGGACCCAAAAGACGAAGCTGGAGGTTGAGCTGCTGAAGTTCTATGATTTTAATGCAAACAAATACAAATTAATAACAGGCTTACAGGAGATTGAAGCAGGCAATGGTCATTCTGGGAAAGCAGTTCAAAACAAGCAATCAAATCCAAGGGAGCAAGCATAGGCGCTCTATCTTCCCCTCGGCGCAAAGCAGCGCAAAAAAGCACACAGCGAGGCGCAAGTGTTGTTGCTAGTTTCAGACTGACGCAGTTGTCTTTTTCACGCCCAGCACCCATGTTGTGTAAATAGCAAATGTACCTGCGCCCATCTGTGTGCTCCTGGGTGTGTTGGTCTTACAGAGAGGTTTGTTCAGGCGCACTGATTGAGCAGAGTCCAGCAGCAGAGTGCCACATCCCTATCTGTCTGCGCAGACTGGTGCCCCTGTTTAATATGTTCCAGGTCCTGGTACACCTGGCTGTTAAAGGGAATGGGAGACAATATTCAAATTGCTTTAAATTATGTTCCAACCATAACACACCCATGACTAATTCAGAGCCTAAATACAACCCCTTTGCACTGTGCTCCGCACTTCGTGCCCAGATTATCTGTATAGGAAAATGGACTATGTGCTATAGATTGTCTAAATAGGGCCTTAAGAGTATTAAACATTGAGAAATACCTGGGATATAAAGGTGCTAATACAAACTGGCATACTTTAAGGAAGCACAAATCACTAATCACAACAATCAGGATGATGTGGGGGGGACAAAGATGTGCAACATGACACAATGAGGAGGACAACCAAACTAAACTAAAACTCAAAGCCATGACAGGTCAGAATACTTGACAACATAGGTGTGCCATTTGTTATGAGTGTGTCAGTAGTAAACTGTTCAGTTTTAATATTATCATTCAGAAGGGTGCAGCACCCTTTGCTGCATTATTCTCTGTTCTTTTACCTGAATGATCATGATTTGAGAGGGAATGTCTCCTTTTCTCCTGATTTCTGAACTTTTAATTGGTATCTTTAAATGCTAGCTCCGCTCATGAGGCCTTTCCTGTTGAGCTTGATGCCATTGAAAGTTACGGCAGAAATGATCTTTCATGATAATTTAAACAAAAAAGGGAAGCTCTGATAACTTTTGCTAATCATTAAATGTTATTACAAATGAATTTTGGGGGGCAAGTGGTCATAACGTAAGAAGAATAATGCCCTACTATAGTTGTACAATCCGACTATATCGTGTTTTGTGGAAGCAACCCTTTCAGTGGGTCAGACAGTAAATGTACCAACAAATTTACATACCTTACATAATGTAAAGATAATTGTTTTTTTTCTGAGTATGTTATATTTTCATTTCTTACAAAGCTTCCAAACTGTTACAAAAACTAGGTTGCATTGAAATGAACTTATTTTTCTCTTCAGCACCATGGACAGCAACATTTCAAAGCTCTACACAGTCGAGCTCTGATTGTTCATAGAAAGATTCATTGAAAATCTATTCAGTACACTTTAACTTTAATTTGTGAAAAAATGGTGATGAAACTCTCCAGGGAATTCTGGTCTCGTCAGGTTACATGACATGTATCAACGCGAGACGTGGTCTCCCATCAGAGAGCCCACTGTGAGTGGATGTTCTGTTTTGCAGCTGGCTTCCTGTGACATCACTGTTCACATAATGAACATACACAACAATATTTGTCAGGACTTCAGCTGCTTCTCACCCTGTGATCAAGTCTCTTTTCCCCTCTGTGTGTGTGTAAACGGCTGTGTACTCTACTTACAAAGCCACAGTGCTGTATTATTTATCAGCCTGGGGAGAGGTGCTGTTTACATCTAATCTCTCCCCCCACATGTGTTCTGATTGTCTCTGCTAATTTTGCCTTGTGTAGACAGGTGAGATGCAAATGCGGTTGATTTGAAATGCATATTTTAACCAAAGAAAATGGAAGAGAAAAAGGAAATCGTCAATCATATGCCAGCTGTGTTACTGTAGCACTCATGTACTTTTTTTATTGAAAAACTATCATGAATCATATTCGTCTTAAGGTAAATCAGGCTTTTAGTAGCCCATGTAATCAAAAAGCGGGGTCAAAATTGTTTTATCAATTATTGTCTTCCACGTTAACGGTTCATTTGTGATTGTTTCACACTGTTCTTTCACTCTTTTTGGAATCGTGGACAGGAGTTTGATGATAACCTGACTCTGGTGCCTCTTTTTCAGAGGCACATGTTTCTATCACATCAGTTCAGCTCCAACATAGCAGCATGGCATCAACATTTTAGACGACTACACCTACAGAAAATCTCAAATGCTTCTCCCTCCAACCCCTCTGTCATATAATCTGGTGAAGTGCCTACCCGATACCAGTTTCTCTCCAAATTTAGGCAGGTTCGAACCTTCTCCGGGATTTTTCTCCCAGTTAATTCTCAACCACTCCTTTATTGAAGCGGCCTCGACTGCCCCCAGCTGAATGGTCCCAGAACGCATGATTAAAGCCTACCAATGCTACATCTGCCCCTATATATTCAAGATCGGCACAAAGTCCGGTCTTATCTCTGTCTTTGAGGGAGTTTTTTTACACAGAACCAGGCTGCACCAGTTTATCAATTCATACAGCACGCCAGGCTGTGAACACCATCAGACCGACACATCCCTGCTCTGTACCTCTGGCTTATCCATTCATACGGATGCCGGTTCACCTCTGCTGCGGCCTCCTACCTCCTGAGGCGCATCAGAGCTGCAGTGAAACTGGACGATGCGGAGAATCGGCACACTCAACGGGCAGTGTGAATGGGGCTACTCTGTAAAGAGAGAACAAGGAGACTGAAAGAGATCTTGTAAAATAAAACATATGATGATCATATGGGACGAAAATCTATGTGCTAAAGAATAGCATAAGATCCTGTGTTTAGGTTTATTTTCCTATCAAGAAGATAAGGAGAAGCTGAATGTCTGGTCAGGAGGAAAGGCAGCCATCATTTTTTTATATTCTATACAGTTTATGTTTACAAGAGGCAGGAGGGTTTCAGTCTGTATTCAAGGTTTGGAAACAAAAGATTTATATTTTTTCAGTATTCACAACAAATTCTTACCTGTTAGCTACAGATCTATTTCAACAATCTCTGTAGGGTGACTGTGTGTGTGTGTGTGTGTGTGTGTGTGTGTGTGTGTGTGTGTGTGTGTGTGTGTGTGTGTGTGTGTAAGTGTGTGTGTGTGTGCAGGCGCAATAGTAACAAGCTAACAAATCTACTTTGCTTTTCCAAGACACATTGGTCACAATGTTGAAAATCTATTCAGGTGCTGAAATACACTGATGTGTTTTTACCAGGTCCTCTTCTCACTTTTTCTTTCATCCGGGTGAGTTATGATCACACCACTATGCACACAGCCCATATGCACACAAACACAGCTCAGGCTTGGTCAAAGCCCCAGATGGCAGTAAATCATATTTTATGAGCAGGACTTGATGAAAGTGTTTCCCTGGACACAGGTTTTTTGCCCTCTGGCAGGCTGTTGGTTTATTTCTCCACACGCCAGCGCCTTGATGTGCCATCTCTATCATTCTGCTCTGACAAGGACCAGATACAAGAAATAGACCATGTCAAATGTATATGAATTATTCAGATTTGGCCAAAAACAGGTGCACAGCTTGATGCAAATTTTGAGATTTTTCAAATCTGATACTGTCACTGTTAAACTGAAAAGATATCACAACTTGTATAGATGTTGGTGTAGTGGCCAATTCAGTGATACAGTTTTTTTAGTGTCCTTAATGGCACAAATAGGTGCTTCCATAGAAAGACCAAAACAGAGATTATGTGTGTAGACGAGGAGTGATATGTTACATTTGGCAAAAAGGTGGTGAGGACCCAAATGCAGAAACACAGAAGGTTGGCAGGATTTGGAACAAAAAAGCAAGTTTTATTTAACAGAAGCTGAAAAAATCCAAAAACTAGGTAGACCAAATGCCAAAAATCAAAGTACCAACACAAAGCAAAGTACAACATAAGGAGCAAAAAGAGTCAGTCCAGGGGACGACCGAGAGGTTGGGGTGAGTGACAGATCAGACTGGGGGGGACCAGCAGGTCTTGACTAATGGCAGAAGCCCTCTGGGAGCCAAGCAGGAGGCACGCAGTTAAGGCAGAGGCCGTCTGGAGGCCGAGCAGGAGGCTGGCCACAAAGGTTGAAGCTCTCTGGAGGATCTGAAGGAGCTTGAGTCTACAATAGAGAAGCACCTGGGCAGCGGCAAAGGGAACTAGATGTCAAGGAGTCTGGATGTGGTTGAGAGCCTCGCTTGTCAAGGAAAGTGTTAATGTCATTAATTTTTTTGACATGAGATTAACTTACACACGTTCTGTTATTATGACCCTCGGCCCGCCCCGTAGTTTGGGAAATCAGGACAGCTTGCATGCCGATTATGATTACAAGTGTAAAGTTTGAAACTATATTGTGTAAATATTACTAAGGAATGACATTTTCTGTTGTTGCTTGTTGGGCTTGATTTTTTCATGCATTCTTCATATTTTTTGAAAGTGGCAACTTTGAGGTTATTCTGGAGAATATTCTGGGCATTATTTAACATGGTTTTGGATTGTCACAATAATAAACTTGCATAAAGCAAGCATTTTTGTCCACTTCAACGTTGGTAAGATTATTAAAAACTTGAAAAATATCCCTTTAAGGTACATCTAGAACAGATACAAAATTATGCAATTAATCTCTTGTTAACTGACGACAGTTATGCGATTAATTGTGATGAAAAGATTTTGATAATTTGACAGCCCTGGTAGAGACATAAGATGTATATTTTGGGGGAATATTTGACTGAAGCAGAGGAAATTTAGAACATTTGTGGTGGTGTTCATTAAGCTGCTATCTGTGGGAACATATAAATGAAATATTAAAAAAAAAAAAAACCTTATCCTAATTCACTTCAATTTACCATTGCCACAAGACATTTTTGGTCACACTGGCTGTGGTGAGCGTGTCACTGGGAAAAGTGAGCTCCTGCTACTCTCTTTGCTGACGTGACAACTCTGAGAAGAAAGAGGAGAATGCAGGAGGGAAGAGGCTGATGGAGACAGAGAGGTCTGCAGTCCTCCGAGACTCAGCTGTGCTTCAGACGAGCTCTCTGAGAGGAGACAGAGATGAAGAGGGGGGAGAAAGATCGAGATGGAGGCTGATAAACACAGCGTTTCGGGGGTACAACGGGAGGAGCTGATTAAAAGAAGAAAAAGGAAGCCGTTTGGAAGAGATACATTTGGAAAAGAGAAATGTGCCCCAAAAACATTTTTCTGGACGTTCTTCTTTCTTCTTCTTTAATTTGCCAGCAGCTCTCTCTGACATTGACCCAGGGGTGTAAAAATAATGCTGCTTTGTCTCTTTCATTGTCTCTGTCTCTGCTGCTCTAATAACAGACTGATCCACACATACTGTTTGAGATGGTCAGCCTTAACAATACTGTTATTGATGGGGACAGAGATTGTAGAAATACATTCTTAATAACAGAAATAAATAATAGAATAAACCCAAATCATCACCTTCACTTCTGCATGTCTTTTGCTGCTGATGAAGCCATTACATATCAACTGTATGCCAGCAGTATGGCAGCTGAATAATAGAGAAACTGAAAAATCCAACTCTCTTCTCTTTTTAGTCATAGTTTAGTCATTAGTCAGAGTTTATGAGAGATGATTTAAACTGGTATTTTCACACACAACACCATTGTATATTTTTTATCCACATTTTGAAATATCATAAAAAGTCGATTGAAATGGCAAAACTATAAAGAAAAATGCATTTTCAAAAGCTTAAACTGTTTTTAGTCCTTTTGAAACAGAGTTAATGAATTTGTTGGCAGAAGGAAACAGCTTTTCCTCAGAAAAAAATAATGGGTTCAGTCATTGTTCCACACAGATCTAATGCAACCTTCTTTGTGTTAATATATGAAACAAACAGAAATGTCATGTTTCCATCATGTGTTCTACTTTGTTTTATTAACAGTTTGAGGTTTGGGTGGTACTCTTTTATTGTGTAACTGGGTTGTGTCCTCTTCTTCCACAATGCTACAATGGTTTTCTGACCTGACTTCTGACTCATCTCAATGAACCAATTTCTTATAATCACATTATGATAGTGGATGGAAGCACTTTCTTTTTCTTTTGCAGATTTTCTCGGAATTTGGTTAAGATTTACAGTGCATATGGAGGGAACCCGGCTAGTGTTAGTGGTTTTGAAACTAATCTCACTGAAAAATACAATCAACAAAGTGATTATTAGTTATGATCTGAATCAGTCAGTGAGTGTAGGCCTGCAAATTCACTAGGAACTGACTGAGAGCTGAACTGAATTGACCAACAATGTTAACGGTAATGATTCAGTTCAGCCATTTGTTCCAAAAATGTGTTCTTTTAAACAAAGAGTTCCCGAACAGCACTACACTAAAGACAGGATACGTCAAAAACAACAAGCCTTCCAAACAGAAAATAGTTAACATGAACACCATTTATTCAGACTGAATAAAGTGAAAATACAGCCATTGATGCCGGCTGTGTTATATCCTTTCAAGTGCACAGTGAGTAGATAGAATATGATTCCCTCAGGGGACTGAAGGCCAGAGGGCTAGATCTGCTTCTCATTCTCCTCGAAGATATCCAAACTAAGGGGGTCCTTTTTAGCTTATAAAGCCAGACATTTCCAAGTGTACCACCAGGAATTAGCATTTAAACCAGTGGCAGTCCTAGGTAAGAGCAACATCAGCAAATGAGCAACGTGGAAGGTCAGTACCGGGTGTGGCTCAAGTGTGTCTGTGAGCTCCTGTTTGGTGACACCATGTTGCACCTGTGTGTGCGTGTGTGTGTGTGTGTGTGTGTGTGTGTGTGTGTGTGTGTGTGTGTGTGTGTGTGTGTGTGTTAGTGCATGAAAAGGCATCCACAGTGGAGCAGAGCAATTTGTTTTTTGTGATGCGTGACCTGTCACAACAGCAGGCAGAAAAGCCTTAGGCTGAAGTTGCAATCCAGTCCTTTTTATCCCATTCTCACAGTGCCCCCAGACTCTAATTTCAACAGAATTATTCCATGATGCCTATCAATTGTATATGTAATGGCTTTGTGGTGGAGGCAGGGTGTTTTCAGAGCTGGCTGGGGGCACTTAGTTTCCTCTGTGCCTGCTATAGCTTTTATCATTTAAATCCTGTGGTGGCTTCTTCCTCGGATCAATTCATGTGACTGATGACCACCTGAACACAGATCTGGTATTTTTTAAGATATCAAGCACTTTTGGAAGACTATTGAATATATCAACAATGGGTCAATAACAGTGTTGGGAATAACGGCGTTAGAATAAACAGCGTTACTAACGGCGTTACTTTTTTTCAGTAGCGGGTAAACTGACTAATTACTATTTCCACCATTACAACGCTGTTACCGACTATTAAATGTGGCGCGTTACAAACTGAAGCTACGCACTGAAGCTGTTGTCGTCCGACTCGGCTCTCAGCCACCGGAGCTGCAAAGGGAGGAGGGAGGGGTGAGACAACTGCATTAGTGATGGTGACTGGCTCTCTAAGGTAGAGTGAGAGTTCGTAAGCCAATCAGAGGCAGTGTTCAGTTTACACACAAACCACACACACACACACACAGCAGCCTCGTTGTATTGAGAGTACCAAAGCTGTTATAAAGCTGAATTATCCAGGTGCTCATGAGGACCTCTGGTCAATTCAGTCTTGATTATTCTGTCTGAAATTTAACTTGCAGCAAACAGACCAGTGATTTATTTATTTTTCTCTGTACCAGAACTGTGCAGGTTGTTAATAAAGGAAAAAAACTATCCTATTTTGTGTGCCAAGAACTTTTCGTTTTGTTGAGTTATCAAAAGAGGTATTGTGTTTCATTGACGGCAAAAACTATTTTTTACTTTTTACTTTTGTACTTAAGTACATTTCAGAGCCTGTACTTTTTTACTTTTACTTGAGTAAAGGAGCTGAATCAGTACTTCTACTTTTACTAGAGTCATTTTTTACACAAGTATCTATACTTCTACTTAAGTACCAAATGTGAGTACTTTTGACACCTCTGTCTATTACATTTATTCTGATCTTCTCTTTTTTTCTGTTTCTCTGTCACATGTCTCTCTCACTCCATCTTCGTTCTTTGCTTACTTGGCAATGGGTCAATACATTAAATACGGGAGGGGAAGTGTTCCTTTGAGCCTCTCCCTCCCTCTGCCGTTGTTTTAGTAAAGGCTAATTGGGCCTCATTACCAGTGTAGCAACCTTCAGCTCTTAATGATGTGGAACCTTTTGTCATGGCTACAGGCTCAACAGAGGAGTGGAGAAGTTTGGTGACAGGGTCAAATTAGGGAGGTGTGGACACATTGCTGAGGTGGAGGTGGCGTTTACTTTCTCATTTTGTTGTGTTTGCTGTTTTCCTGTCATTAAAGTGTACACAAAGGAATTTCAGTGAGATGCATTATGCAGGTTGCCCTTTAAATGAGACACTTTTCATTCTGTACAACCTACAGGAATCAGATGAAGGTTAAATGAGTCAAAATAGAACTGACCGCTGTCTGTGTAAATGTAAGGAGGGGTGCAATGCAGTATCAAACATGACCAATTTGTTATATGTGAGAGCAAAACAGTTTTTTTGTACATTCCCTTAAACTCATCTGCAGTGTTGTACAAGCAGAGGTTTGTTTTAATCCAACTAGACAACCTCCTGAATGTGACGATCTTCAGCTGTGGGCTTTCTGTGAATATAATATATAAAGTATACTCAGACTATAAAGGTAAGGTGACTGTTCATATCCATTATTATCTAGATTTAGTCCCTGATCATACAGAAACTTGTTGTTATAGGTCGCTTCAAAAACACCTTGAAAAAGTATGTTTTGTACAAGACTGCACTTGGAACCAGGTTGCATGCGCAACAATCATATGTGTTTAATGGGAAAAGTGCTGTGACTCCATGGCTTGCACTGAAACGTATAACATATTTCAACTTCTAAAAACAACTAGATAAACACAAGACATAGTGAAGAATAGGAGCACCTGCCAGGCACATTGTACCGTATGAAAACAATGATTTTGCTGGTGTTCCAAGCAATGCATCTCTGTGTGATTGGCCCCTGATTTATTCTTTAATTTTGTGTCTTTACAGAGCAGCAGATGTTGCATATATTTAGTGGTTGCCTGACAAGAACAAAAAGATTTGTCTTTCAGTAATTCTGCTGAGTGTTATCAGTTGATATGCTTATGAATTTTCCAGCTCTCCTGAGTCATCAACTTCTCATAGCAGATATTTTGATAGGCACCAAAGTTACAAATAACATTAAAGCTGTGAGTGACACATTTTTATTGATAGAGTGCTGAGTAACCCATGTCTCTAGACCCCCAACTCATGCAGTGAAAGAAAAGAAATGTTCTGTTATTGCAGCACAGAGAGCAGGATCCTCATGTTTCCTGCTATGTATGTGATTACCACTGCACATTCATGTGGTGATGTAGAGCCGAGAAAAGGGTTTGCAAAAACAGACATGAAGCTCTAACAATGGCTCTGTCCTATTGTCCTAGAGAGTCATGACACGTTGCAACACGCATCTTGGAATGTCTGGCAGACATCTTCGCTTGGACAACTGCGCACCACCTCAAGCTCTACCTTCATAACACTGAACTCCTCTTCATCCCGTGGAAAGATTGCCCTCACATGGACCTTTCAGTCATTGTCGAGGATGTAACAGTATCGCCTTCATCGACTGTGAGGAACCTGGGAGAAATCCTCAACAACAGACTGCACCCCCAACGTCATTGCTGTTGCCCGATCCTGCTTATTTGTGGGATCCAGTTTTTCCTCACAAAGGACACAAAGAAACTCCTGATCCAAGCATCGGTCATCTCCCGCCTGGACTACTGCAACTCCCTCTTGGCTGGACTCCCAGCCTCTGTGACTAACCATTGCAGTGTATCCAGAATGCTGCAGCGCACCTCGTTTTCAATCTACCCAAATTCTCCCATGTGACCCCGTCCTCCATAACTTCCACTGGCTTCTGGTTGTGGCCAGTCAAGGCAACGGAACTGCACCCATCTACCTCCAAACAGTGTTCAGACCACACACCCAAGCATGAGCACTTCGCTCTACTACATAAGCTGGCCAGCTGAGCGAACAAAGGTCGCTCAGCAAAACCGCGACTCTTCTCTGTTCTGGCGCCTCAGTGGTGGAACGAACCAGCAGTCACTCGCCATCTTCCGCAAAAGACTCAAGACTCACATGTTCTTACTTCAACCCGACCCCGCATAGCATGACTTCCTATATGTAATGAGCTGGGTGTCACACAGGGTTAAAGGGGAAAAACTAAAAGGCTAAGGAGATAGGAGTTGGACCCAAACGCAGTTACTCACGGAAGGCAAGGATATAGGGAAACAAAAGACGAGCTTTAATATAACAAAGCTGAATGCAACAAAATGGCAAGACAAAGTAGCAAAATAAAACAGTTCAACAAAGAGCAAAGAAAAAATCAAAAAAGAACAAATCAGAAATCAATTTCCCATGTTTGAAAGTTCAAATCAAACATGGGAAAAACAGAACTCACAATCCAAAACATACCATGAGGGGACTGGAAACAGACAGGAGCATGAACAGGAGCATGAACAGGATCAGAGGCAAATGCAGACAAAGGCAATGAACGGACAAGGAGTGCAGGGAAGACACAGACTAAATACACAGACACTAACGACAAGACAAGGAACAGGTGAGGAGAGAGGGGAGGGAGGAGGTCAGGTGAGGTAACAAGGCGAGGAAGCACAGATTAGAACACTAACAGACAGAGGGAGACAAACTGCAACAAGGTAAAAGCACAGGGGAACTTAAAGGACAAGAGACACAAGAGGGCACAGAAAATCAAAACATAAGACACAACACAAAGGCGTGGACCTCAAATACCGGAAACTACAAGACACAAAATTGTAACCATGACACTGGTCATGTAGAGTATAGCCCTGTCATTCACTCTGTGTGCGAGGGACGAGGGGCTGCGTTGCTGTCTGTTGTCACCCACTCCAAAAGTGTCCTATGACAGGCTTTGCACAAGCTTCATGGTGATAAATATGGACACCCATTTCCACCAGTTAAAGGTCAGGATAAGTTGAAAACAAAGATTATCTATCGGAAATTACCTTTTCTGTTGTGAAAGTATGGACTTTGTTTTTGCCTGAAACATGGCAGCAGAATATGGATTATTCCCATCTGATCAAACGCCCTACTGACAGCTCTTTTATCAGTACTCCCTGGCTGACCTGCAGTGGTGGTGGTGGTCTTGCAGTAGTTTTTTTTAAATAGGTATACATTCCAGCTAGTAAACACAAAGCCTTTTTGTACTCTCAAAAATAGTAATGACTTACATTACATGATTACTCCCTGAGGAAAGTAATTAGTTACATTACTTGTTACATTACTCGTTACATTCATGTTGTTCCACGGTTCCTTAGCAACGAGCTTTGTGTGGGTGCTTGCTGTCTCTGTAGGTGCTTCCGGGTGCTTCTTTATGTTTGAGGTAGTGTTAGCAGCGTTGGAGATAAGTTTCCAACACGGACAAAGTGTGCACATACACATACACAAGTTATTTTACTTTTGTATCTCCAACCGTCAATAGTGGCTTTACGCAGCGGGGCGACTTCAGGCAAGTCGCATGCAGCATATGCTTGCTTATGAATTTCTAAATTTCACTGGGTCCTCTGATTTTAAGATATGCATTTCTGGCCCGACACAAACTGGTGGGCACATGGGGACCCTCAATGATATGGTGAAGACTAAGAGAGCTTTTTACTTCAACCCAACCTAATATCTTCCAAAAAGAAATATCCCAAATATCCCAACCTATTGGATAAAATAAGTAACTTGCCAATCTTCACTAACAGAGTATGCAATTGCTTTTTCACATTTTATAGACAAGGTTGCTAATGTCAGGGCAAACATCTCACCCTGATCCAGTCCTCTCAATGGTTCCAACCCATCCATCTTAAATGCCCTTTCTCCTGCGTTCATATTTCATTCTTGCTAGGAAGAATTAAACCATCATCAAGCACTTCTGATATCCTACCCACCGCTCTGCTTCAAAGGTTTTTAACACAATGGACCTGTGCATTACCAATTTTTAACCACTCTTCTTTATCAGGATGTGTCCAGTCATTTTAAACTGGCTATTGTCCAACCTTTGTTGAAGAAAACCAATCTCGATTCTGCCTTGCCTGAGAATTAAAGACAAATATCAAAACTCGTATTCCTGTCTCAAATCTTAGAAAAGGTTGTTGAAAAACAACTTGTTCAAACACTTGTTGTAAACTCCATTCTGTGGTAAAATCTGTCTGACTCTGCTGCTATGTCATGTGGTATCCCCCAGGGATCTGTTTTGGGGCCCATTTTATAATCCATACACATGTTGCCCCTTGGGAAGATAATCAGTAATTTCACCAACATTTTGCACCATTTTTTATGCTGGTGAAATCCAGCTGAATTTCATATTCAAACCACATGACCGGCATTAACTGTCTATCTTGGAAAACAGATAAACGCCATAAGGAGCTGGATGGCGAATCATTTTCTGCAGCTAAATTGATAGATTGATTGTTGCCCCTGAAAACCTGCAGACAGATATAAGGCAAAAACTTGGTTCCCTAGCGGAACCTGTAAACCCAGTCTCTGTAATCTTGACATGATCTCTGACCATTCCATGAAGTTTCATGCCAACATTAAAACGTTTCACCCAATCATGCTTTTTTCATTTTAGGAAAATGTCCAAATACTTGCTTGCATGCTAAATGCTCGAAATATTACACATTGTACCTTTAACTTTTCATAAGAAAGCAGGTTTTCATCTTAATAAAGCAACAGACATTTTTTGTATGGTTTTAACAGTGACAGATGAGGCAAATTAGTAAGACTGAATAAATGAGGCTGTAATGCTGTTCTAGTGTTTAAACCATTATCAACTCTCTTGGATGTCTTTTACTATGCTTATTATAAGGTTGTTAATATAAAACGATAACTTTCAGTCCCATCAGATGGAAGTCAGCCAGCCCACTCCAATTCACCCTAACAATGACCTGCTTACCCATTCATTATAATTAAGGTCACTGTATCCTGCCACAGAACTCTTTCTCTGGATTTGGTTCTTTTCCTAAAATCCTGTCAGTTGACATACAGGATTTAACCACTGAAAGGCTTAATGTTGTTCAAGGCTTAATTGATTCAAGCATTTTGAAAAGATAACTTTTCAGGGGTTAAAACAGTGGAAGTGTGGATGTAAAGCCAAAACAGAAAATAAGGAATATGTTTTCAAATGTATCTGAAACAGTGCAGACATTTGCAGACCCTGGAGCTCCTCTAAAAACAAATTCACTCATCAGAATCCACTCAAATCTAACCAACTCTTATGAAAACCTGCAGTATGGTCTGTTGTGTTACCCAGACATCCATCTGTTTGTAAACTGGACTGATTGTGATGTGAAGTCTGTTAACACCCATCACACACTTCAGCGTGAGCACCCTTCAGAAAATGACTGGCTGCCCTTCTGCCCACTCAGACTGTCAGCAGTAATAACATTTAACCATCTCGCTCAGTGGACCTACAGAGTGTCTCCATGCAGGTGTGTGTGCAGCATCAGTTTGTGGATAGACTGGCAGTATTTTCAAATATTTATTACATTTAAGTTTATTCTGACATCGGGTAACATATATTAAGTGGTTCTGACCTTTCAGGCCTGTAGAAATGGATCCAGAAGCCTATTCAGATCCTTTTTATTGTGTGAGGCCTATTGTATCTTTCTCCTCTTATTGTTACTTGACATTTGGCAGTTTCACTCTGAAGAGGTCAGGACACAGTGTTGAAAGATTATTTTTTTTTTCATTCAGCTTTTTCCTTTTTTATTAAAACATTGCCAAAATACATTCAATGCAGCTGCTATCTATTGTGCTGTTTAGTCCTGCAGTATCTGGTGTAATCTGTACAGTGGCTGCTCTTGGTCCTGTTGACTGGACCAGTGAAAACGATGCTGTAGGATGTAAATAAGGGAAGTCCCTTTTTGTGTTAGTAACCTGGACATGCTGCTCATTTGAGAATACACTGTTTAACACTATGATTTACAATTAAAGTAACAAAAATGAATGAGGATTAGGTGAAGTTTTTCTAGGTCCACTGCACATCACAGCTTCAAAGAGAAACAGCCTTGTAGCACCCACTTGACCAAACTGAAGTAGATATGGACTCTTTTAGGGAGGATAGGGTCTTGTTTGTTTGTTTGTTTTTACATTTTAAAACAAGTCCCCATCCACTTCAGTTGTTTGGGAGAATGCTACAAAGCTGTTTGGGGGACTAAGAAACTAACCTGACTTTCAATTTGGTATGATGGTAAAAAGATGATGACTCAATTTTCCTTTTTGGGTGAACTGTTCCTTTAAACTCATACAAATTTGCTTCACAAATTGTTGAGGATAATTTCCTGGAATAGAAATGGACATAGAAGTGTTTGACTTTATAATTTGACTGAGGCTGTTCGAATGTCCCATTAGTTTTGGCCTTTCTGAGGTTGAACAATGTTATTATAATAGGAGGAGGAGGTCCAGCTGAGGCCTCATGTTCCCTACTACAATGGGCATCCATCTACTTTGCAAATTTTTCTCCAGTTTACATTAATAAAGTTAAAGGAACAGACGAAAAAGTGGGCAAGAGTGAGGTGAACTTAAGCAGGGCTAAGCTCTGCTATAAAACCTAGATAAAACACATTGGCTGGTATAAGATAATGCTCTCTTTCTCAGGCATTTGCCATTTTTGGCCAGTTTTATTTTGTTAATATGTCTCTTGCTCAGCCCGGTGGCAGTAACAGTTCCTGATTTCAAATGAAACATTTGAATACCAACAACATATAATGAATAAAGATATAAAAGAGTTTGACATCACATACTGATTATTTTAACTTTATACCATCTAAACACCTGGTCCAGACAAAAATATTATCGATATTATTTACTTATATCATCACACCCAAATCATGTCATCACTACCCCTCCTCATAATGATCACATAGTTGCAAACAACATAGTTGTTGATTTGCATTGAATAACTGAATCTTAATAACTACTGTTCAAAGCAGAGGTGTCAAACTCCAGGCCCCCGTGCCAATTTTGTTGTGACAGCGCTGAAGCCAAGGTCTGGTTAGGTTTGGGCACAAAAAGAACATTGTTAGGGTCAGGAAAAACATCTGCTTAAAGCCCCTGTATAGACTTTTCATTTAGTGTTGATTTTGGCGGCCCCGCTGGACGAAAGCGTTGGTGTTTTGCCGGAATGAAGACTGCATTTCCCATGAGCCCTAGCGCCCACTGTCGTGAAGACGTTTGTCTGGCCAGCGCGTCTAGATTTGTTTTGGAAACGTCGGAAAGAAGACGGGACTTGCTTTGAAAACTTTTTTTTTTTTTTTAGCAGCTATCTGCAGCGTGCATATGGATGAGGTAATGTATCTATTTGTATTTCTATGTAATATAATATGCCGCCGGTGAAACAAAGTAATGCTGCTGTTGCACTGCAATTTCCCAGTTATAAATATTACCCACGGTGCTACAGAGATTGTGATGGATGTTTTGTTCTAAGTAAGAAACTGAATCATTTATAATGACAGAGGATATTACCGATGCATCGTTGCAGGTCGGCAGGGCTGAGGCATACACACAGCTGAAATGGATGCGTGATCTAAGACGTTTGTTGTCGTTTTTACGAGTGTAGTATCAAGAGCTAATCTAGTGGTAACGTTAGCCAGCTTTGTTGTAACAACATAAATTCATGTTTTGCTGTAAACTACGTCCTGCATTACATTTCATAAATGAAATAAAATTTACATACCTGTCTAGGAGGAATCGGGCAAATTCTGGATCCGACTTGAATCCCTTCAAGCCCTGCAACTCTCTCCATCTCTCGAAGGAATCGCCAATGTTTATCCGTGTTTAGCCCTAGCTCGATCGAGTTCCCTCTTGGCCTTTCGTTGGTCTTCGGTTCGAATAATTTTTCTTTTCTTTGTCTCATTATCAGCCGTGACAAAAGTTTTAGCTCGGTTAGCACTGGCTAGCGTAGCAACAAAACAGCTATGCCGTATCCTGAATGTCGTCAGTTCCGGTCTGACTGCCGTAAATCGTTTTGTCAGTGGTCCGACCCGACCAAGGCTTTTCAGAGGTATAGAATTAGACTACTTAGAAATAGCGTATCTTCACACTGATGGGCTCATTTGCTGTTGTATGTAACAGAGACACATCAGCAGAAACCAGAGACTTTTGCATATCCAGTTAAAAACTCCGTACAGGGGCTTTAAAACAATGGGTTTGTCACCAAAAACATGGCTGGAAAACTTTCATTAAATGTACCATGTTTTCATCACACCCAGGTCCCCCTCTAAAATCCCACAAGAGTTATGGTTCTTGCAGGAAGACGATACTGGACAAAGTTGGAGAGAGGATTTTAGAAGTACCTGCCAACAAGACTTCTCCTTGAACAAGACTTGTGTTTCTGGTTACAAAAAGCCACTAAACACTAAAACAGCATTGTGTGTGTCCAGCCTGTTAAGCCTGTTGGTGGCAAAAACAAGCAATTAGTGGATGTAACTAGGTGATCGGAGTTGCCCCAAAGGATTACATCTCAGCCATGTCTCGGCTGCTAGCTGAGGTGATCTACTGGACTAATATACAGATTTACAAATACCAGAATTCCCCTTGAACACCTGTAGATATTTACCACTGCTCATTTCATGACTTTGTAACATTAAAAGATTTTGTGACCTGTTTAATGTCATGGGAATAGCTTGTATGACCCAGGAATCTGATGACAAGATTCATGCTGATCTTTAGCTATTTGATTTTGGAAAATGGTTTAAAACTCACAAAGGCCAACAGGTAAATAGAAGGGGTAAGAGCTTTGGCATAGGAACACAACTCTAAAATTCAGAGTTTTATTGTTTTTCTACCACTGACATTTGCAGTTTTTCATTCCCTGTAGATTTTAAACATCTCCTCCTAACCTTTACAAAATGACCAGGAAATGGTGGATGTATTCATTTTCCTTTTCTCATTGTTGCTTCTTCCACCAAATTATCATTTGACCTTCACTGCTGTCCGATTTCCTGCTCAGTAAGGAAGCTCAAGGGCTGTCAGCACACATAAAGTTGAATGACTGGACCTTGGTATTTACTCCAAAAATACAGCATAAGTGTTTGTAAAAATGTCTTGATGTAAAAGTAAAATAAAAATAAATGAATACTGTCCTTTGAATAGCTGCTGCTTTACTTGCAATATCAGTTGCTTATTTTATTAAATAAAGATTTCAAATAATAAAATTTAGTTATGTTATCATAAACTTTAGTTAACTTCAGTAGTTGTATGTAGCTGACAAAGGTAAACCTCTAAAATAATTTGATCAACTTGTGTAGTCTAGAATCTTATGGTATGACAGTTCTGCTGACTGATTTCTTTTCTTTCTTTGGATGTTCCTGTTCTATATTTGTTCAGCATTGCTGCATTGTAATGTCAAATTGATATACATTTACCATGAGAAGATATATAATATGTAACAAATATTAAAAATGTATATCAAATTTAGGAGAACAGTTCTTTGTTTCATTGTGAAGAGCAACTCCACACTGTTGGTCTCTGGTACTCGTGACCACACTCAGCTGTGATTCAAAATAAGTTGTGTACTGCACAGTGGGTGTGGACAGGTTCATGGCCCGGAACTGTTTTCTTCAGAAACAATTCTGTGCCATGAACCTAACAGCTTCGCCAATTCTGCCAAGATGAGTGGTTAAAAATTCTGCTAGGTGACTACCAGAAGCGTGTGGATGGCTATCAAAAGAATTTTTAGAGTGGAAATGGCTATGTGACATCTAACCAAACATTAGAATTACTGTATGTATATTTTTGGCCAGGCAGATTTGGTCACATTTTCAGAAGACCTATTACAAATGTATTATTGAACCAAGCTTCATGAATGTTTTTGTGACAAAGTAGTATGTGTTCCTCTTATACCATCACAAAAAGAGTTGTAGAAATTTGAGACTACATTGATCTGCATGTTCTTTACAAGTGAATGTAAGCGTTTAACCACAACAGTATTTTACCATTAATTTGAATTTTGGGACTTTGGACTTTTATGACCAAAGATATCTTTCATACAGAGGATGCTCTGAGAGATATTGAGGAGTGAGGACATTTGATTTTTCACACATGCAGGACATAACAAGAGATTATCCCTGTCAGACATGTTCACCAGCGTGTAAATACTCCTGTTGGCTTGGTCAAGGGGGCTGCGCCTGGGTAGGAGGTTAGAGACTGCTCTGTAATGGTGACTGTTTTTGCATTTATATCAATACTATATGTATTTAGACTTAACTGCAATGTCAGTGAATGGAAAGTAATATACAGGCAAGTAGAGAGGAGTATGAAGAAGCTGCATTTGTGGTACAGCTGATTAAACCAGCAGGAATGCAGGAGATACACGCTAACTCGCTTGCCATTGTCTGCTCTTTTTACACGTGTCTCACCCGAATTTAAGACTAGTGCTGGCAGTGTAAAATCCGGGGCAAATAATGCAGCCGCAGCCGCAGCCGCAGCCTGCCCTGCCCTGCGGACGGCTAGCCTATTTGCTCCACCTAACGAGCCAAGCCCAGAGACACTCTTGCAGTGACTGCAAGTGGCTCCGGAGGATGAGTGACCCCGACAGGGGCAGCAGAAGAGTGGGAGAGAGGTCGCGTTTTCAGTGTGAAGAGGTGGAGTTCTACTACACAGCCAAAAACAGACAGGTTTGGGTCAAACATAAAAAGTGCAACACACAAAGCCGACCAATAAGAGGCAGAGTCGGACTGCTCTTATGAAAACTCAAGTTGGATCAATAATAATAATAATAAGTCCGTGTTCTTGAGTAGTATAATGGCACCCTGCTGTTCAGAACAGAAGAATACAATGACAAGGAGAGATAGTAAAACATACAAAATGAAATTACGAGATTGGTCTAGGCAGTCAAGTAGTGTTCGCTCATTAGCTGCTGGCCTTTCAAGTCGTGGCAGTAGCACAAAATCTGCTATTTTGCATGTTACTGCTACCTGACCTTTTATGTCCAAAAACTCACAAAATCAGAGTCTTGATGGAGTTTATTTTGTCCATGTGTTCTTGAACATAGGCATTGTCTGCTTGTATATCCTCTAAGAATAGATGAATACTTAGGGGTATCCTATTTGTGAAAGATAGACAGCTCTCTATGAAACTGACATCACCCATGTTAGATGTATAGGTTATTCAAGTTCAGTTGGTTAACAGCAGCACAACAGCACAAAATAGCATTGTCAAATGTCAGTTGCATTTTTTCAGAGCTCAGTTCTGTGGAAAAACATCAACTTTGTGTGTCTGAGAGAAGAAAAGAATATATCATCAAAACCATGTGTGTAATTGTGCACATGGCCTTACTTGCACTATTGGTACCCTGCTGTCCCCGATCAAAACTGAACTTGACATCTGCTTCGCAAGGGTGCTTAGGGAGACAGACTGGAGAAAAACAGGAAAGGAGCCTGCTGCTGCTGCTGCTGACCCCTGCAGTACCATTGAAGAATCACTGCTAAAAAGGCGCATTTTATTTCCAAACTTCTTCACAACAAAGGCTTACCATTATTTAGTCATTTTAAAACTTTTATTATGAAGCAGCATTACAGGAAACTTTGTGTTTTCACCAGCAGTAAGTAAGTATGTCTCCCAAAACAGCTGAAAGTGAACACAGTGAAACAGTAAAACCCAGCAGATGTTTGAAAGTGCAAACTGGACGAGAGAAACTAAAGAGTTCAAATAGAAGCTACAAAGGTCCTGAGAGCTGAAAACACAGACTTAGAAATGTCTATCTCTCTAGTTTCCTGCACAGACGTGAGTTGAGTTTTGATTTTATGGGGAGATGGGTGCTTGTAATGGGTTGGCTGCAGTTGGAAGTTGTCACCATGGCCTGCTTGGAAGCAGGGCGAGCACGACTTAACCCTTCTCCAAAGACGGTCCATTGCTGCCGTGGCTTGGCTCAACTCAACGCAGTACAACTGGTGATGGAAAAGCAAATCAGCGTGACTCAGTTTTTTGGCTCAGCGTGGCCTGTAGCCCTTTTTAGATTGAAAAGGCGGCACATTAGCTCCAAGGTAAGGAAGGCAATGTGCCGGCCTGTCTTTCTAAAACGGAGGCGTAATATTCCCCCTTTTCCAAAAGCCGCCTCTGAGGTAGGCATAAACATGTGACGTGACGTGAAGCTCGAAGTTGGCCTGTGAGCAATGACACAGAATTTGACTTCAAAATAAGAGCTTTACATTGCACCCCATTGGAGTTTAGAACTGGGTTTTTAGCGGGGGGCTTTTAATTTGAAAGTAGCGACCGTTCTTAGCTTGCCGACACAACAACAATCTAACACAACCAAACAGCTACAAAGACCGAGGAGACGCTAGCATTTCCTGGATCTCAGCGGCTGTCCAGTTGCTCATCTTAATGTCCGCGGATGAAATGATGGACTGACTGCTGTGATCAGCTGTTTCCTGGTTTTAAAACTCCCCGGCTGTGGGTCGCACAACAGTGCAGGTCATTGACACCTCCGCCCATCTCACGCAGAGGCCGGCACATTGCCGCCTTGTTTTTAGATAGCAGGCGAGGCGGATGTAAGTGTACCCTCCGATGCGGAAAATCGGCGGACCAAAACAGACCCCCAATTTGCCGGCCTCTGTCTAAAACCGCGGACCAAGCCGCCAAAAGGACGGGCAAATTGGCGGCTCGGTGCCCTGTCTAAAAACGGCTAGTGTCAGTGACAGCAGAATTTTTTATGGTGTATAAATATTAAATATGCTCTAGGTAACAAAACTCTTTCTTTGAAGGAGGTTTTCATTGCAGAAAAGTTAGAAATCTTAGTGCTTAATTCATACAGAAACATAGCCCTGTAGGTGGTGAAGGACACATTAGTTTGTCTAGTTTTCAGTTCCTTTCTCACTAGCACTTCATTGCACAGTTTAATAGTTAAAGAAGTAGAGTGTACTCCTCTTTAAAGGGGAAGGGTGGACAAGCTTTAAGCAAGCTAAATGGAGATTCAGGGAGATGCTGGACAGGTTCGTGCTGTCTTTGTATTAGAAGCAGACAAAATGTGGCATTCAGTTAGAGCTGCAGCCTCCCCTACATTCCCTACAAGGAGCAGTAAATCTTTTGTACGCAGCATGACAATATGGCAGGTGGTGAGGACAGGTGGGCTGTGTGGTGGAGCAGTGATCTGGACAGACTACAGAAAAACCACAGTACACCAACTCATCACAGCTGTATTTGCACATAAATAATGTAAATTAGACAAAATTGTTTTACTCTATTGACATGCAACTGCACCAACCTGTTTAACATGAGAACAAAAACTGCAGCATCTAAAGGAAGTAAACAGTAGACAAAATGTAGTGGCACCCTGGTCAAATTGGGTCAGGCTTTTCTTTGACAGTCAGACAGAGGCAACCAGTCAGTTTACCTGAAAACACGGTCGTATTTTTCATTGCTGTGCACAGGTGTTGTGTGAGAATCACTTCAAACCGTCAGTTGCACAGTTAGACAATTACTTAGCAAAGCTGTTGAGGGCTAAATTAACCCATTTCTCTTTCTAAACCTCTATTCAATTGAATACAGTATCAAGACATTATGTTTAATGTTCAAACGGATTAACTATATTGTTTTTTGTAAATATGCACTCATTCTGAATTTGATCCTTTCTGCTTTTTATTTACCTTTTACACAATATCCCTGCTTTTTAGGAATCATGGTTGTATCATTTTCATGTTTTTTGCCTGAATAATTCATGTTTTTCACTTTACCTGAGGATACATGATGCGATGGCAGAACAGCTTGCAGGCTCACGGCTCGGCAGACTGGGTCATAAAAAATCAAGGAGGCCAATGGCAACATTAACATTAACATCCTGTCTAAGTCATCCATCGTGGATAATGGGCTGCGACTTTTGCAACAAACAGAATAACAGGTGAGAATCGTCCTCCCAATGAATGAGTTGATATGGGTGAAATAGGCAGAAGATGAAGAGAATGGCGGACTGACTTACCTCATAAGACACTGTGTCAAGCCCTTGTTCCTCCTGTTGCTACAGTACTAGAGGAACTGGAGACTGGCTGACACAAAACTAGGTCTCAGGAATCCTGGAATGCCTTAAATGTCCTTCACCAAAACCTGGCCCACTTTGAAGATGACATGTGTACTCTCCGAGAGAAACCCACTCAGCCTGACTGGATCCTCGTGAATACTTGATAGTCCAGGTACCTAGAAAAATTCAGGCATGTTGACCCATAGCCCAAACCAGTGATTCTCAACCACCTTTGGGCCAGCGCCCTCCTATCCAATCATCAGTGTTGCTTGAATGTTGATGATTAATTTGTTAATAATTATAATTATATTTTGTAAAATTAGAAAAAAAAAAACTTGTCATTGAATGCCAAATAGCCAACAGATACAATTCAACTGGATGGGAACGAGTTCAGCTGTTATTACATTCACAAGTGACATTCACAAATTTGTTCTCCCTCTCGCTCTCAACCCAACCAGTCAAGGCAGATGACCGCCCACCATTGAGTCTGCTTGGGCTTTCTGCCTGTTTTTTTCTTACATCCGTCACCAAGTGCTTGCTCATGTTGAATCGCTGTTGTGAACTGCCGCCATACAAATAAAGATTGATTGATTGATTTTTGATTGATTGATAATTCAGATAAAAATTCAGAATAAGGATGAGGACGTTAGAATTGATTAATAGGCTTGGGTCAAATATGGCTGCAACTCCACTTCCTTAGCAGGTGTCTTGAGGAATGTTTTAAAATGACCGGGACGAGTGGATTTTTTTGCAAAAGTACACATCAATTCAACATTAATTTTTGTGACTTCCAAGAGTAAACGAGGGTCATTAACACCAACATGTGTTACAATCTAGCCAAATTTACGATTACTCTTAGCCAGCAGTTTCAAATTTGAATTATTGCATTCGTTGTCCAATGATATCGTGCCAGTCTATAGAAATAGCCATTGCTGTTGAGGAAGGGCCATTATGGAGACTCTGATTTGTATATGGCGACTACTGAACTTCCAACAAATACCTGCCTGCTGTTTTGATCAGAGCTTATGCCCTTTAATGTTTTGATGCCCTCTGTGACCAACCCCTTCATAACCAGTATGACCCAGCACATTTCATATTCTGGTCAGCAGTAAAGAACCACCAATGACATCATCACACTACCCCCCCCCCCCCCCCCCCCCCCCCCCCCCAAATGAATGCATGCAAACAATCTTCCCGGCTACTCTCCTCGCTCTTGTTCTACCTCCTATAATTTATTTTCAGGCTGTTGTGTCTGCACCCACAGGAATCATGTAATTACAGCTTGTCAAGGCTTTTTGCATATTCAAATGTGTTGAGGAGTGAAGCTTGCCATTGCTGATTATCTAATGCGCATATTCACACACCTGCATATTTATGCTTGTGTTTGTGCATGTCTGAATTCCCTCATACCTATGCACAACTACATTTCAGATTGTTAGCCAGTTTATTCCCTGCCAAGAGATACCATCAGCTTACAAATAAAAGATAATGGAGACCAAGTAAACACTAGGTGCACTGAGACCGTTCCTACTCTGCAGCTTTATCACATCGACACACACAGATGCAGAGATTTCCGTAAAGAGCTTCTCGAATCACACCAAAACATTTTATTTTCATTTTAGCGCTTAACCTCAGTGGACATGCACAAACTTCCAGTTTCACTTGCAGTTCAAGGTTTTCAGATAGAGCGGACATAGCAGCTTTCAGAGACTGCTCCTTCCCCAGTGCAATGAAGCGGGTGGAATTTTATTCAGATCGAAACATTTAAAACTCAACAGAAATTTTTTCTCTTTTCAAAAATAATGTTCCATTTACTCAGAATAATCTACAAACCTCATTAAAGACCTTTATCTGAATAAATGGGACAACACTTTTGGAATCACAAGCTGCTATTGAGTTTTTCAAATGCACTGCGCATTAAATTTCACTTTATCCACTATATTGTGTTGGAGGCAGAAATCTCAACAGCAGACAACAATTAAATAAAAACAAAATTTCCACATGGCTTTTCTGTAATAAACTCTTCTAGAAATATCTCATCTTAAAAAGTTAAGATTAATTACATTGCCATTTTAGAAGCAAGATTTCATAACAAAAGTTCATGAGCATTAACTCGTACCTGTATATGATAATTGAGGTTGGGCTAGGATGATTTACAGCAGGTGACTTGAACCTGCAGTCCTCTGTGCTGAAGGAGTGCTTAATACACCAAACCCCTCTCCCTAAAGGTGGTTCCTGAATGTGTTACCAATTTTCTGTTGGGACAAACATCCAATGTACTGACAGCTTTCACTGTGAGTAAGCTAGCTAGCAATGTACATACCACATTTGTATGTGTGATGATAGACTTTACCAGAACTCTAGTTACTTTCATTTTCCTCAAGTTTTTCTCCCCTTTTAAATAACATACAGCTTCAACAGATTTTTTTATTGAAATATTTTCAATTGTTTGGACAAATGGAGCAACACTTTCTCAAACCAACTTGCCATGTACAGCAGCTTGGTCAGTGGCCATAAGTTTAAGACTATACCCATATAAACGTATGCCCAGACTCTACCTAGCCCTCTAGTATCAGTTTTACATGCAAAAGGCACCACGGTCAAGTTAGCAATAATACATATGCCACGTCTGATGAGAATTTCAAAATAAAGCTTGCTGTCAAACAGTTCTTGTTATGACATATTATGACTTTTGGTCTGTTACAAACAAAAACACTGCAGTTTGGTAGAGTACAAAAAATGCTTGGCTAGGTTTAGGAAAAAATCATACTTTGGGTCATATAATTATGTATCGATCCTGTAAATGATTTAAGGTTAGTAACGTAAATGACTTACATTAACTTAACTTCACTTCATATGAAATCAGTCTTGACTTTTGGTCACTGTCCGTCGTTCACTTCTCTCACTCTTTATACCGCTCCAAGAGAGGGATGGTTTATGAGGTAATGCTAGAGGGTTACAAGGTCAAACCTCATGTAGTAGTGTAGGGACACTAGGCAAACTGTTGTATTTTACTTGTGGGAGTGGGAACGGGCTGAAAGGGGGCTTAGACAGACTTTGTGTTTCCAAGAGCAAATGTACATCTGTCTGAGTCAATTGTTCCTTTTCACTATGAGAGGTTTTGCATCCATATGACCAGTTCTACCCTTGCTGCATAGACCAGACAGTCAACATTTACACAACAGTAACAAGTTACTCATCAGGAAACTCAGATGGACAAACAACAAATATTCGTATAGATCTTCTGTCCACATATTGTTATGTACTTAAAGTTGGTTTCTGTGGTTTAAGTCGGGGCCCCTAAGTTGCAATTAAGGTTAACAATTAACAATCAATTCGCAACATACTAGAGTTTTCTTCATCTTCACTAAAGCTCTTGCGGCTGAAGGGGAGCAAATTCCTGGTTCCCTGGGTTCAAATTCTGCTGCAAAAGCTGAAACAAGAGAAGAGGCTGTTATAACAACATGCCAATGTCCATGGTTTTGGAATGCAATACTAACACACACACTTTCTTCAAGAGTCCACATACTTGGCCTTGTAGTGTAGGAGGGATGGCTGATATCTTTATCAAAGGAAAATATAGGAGCATTATATGAGGTGCCCAGTGTGCAAGTGGAACCCTGCTGGGTCGGCTGCTTCAGAGAATTAGTTATGGCCTGTCAGATCTTTAGAAGCTGCTTTAAATTGACTTGTCAATGAGAAAACACACAAAATACCCCACAAACATTTATATTGCTTAGGGCTGAAATATGGGAAACAATGAGCCTTTCATAAACCCAATTGCCCTCCTAGTGTTGAGTCATCACACACATTAATGACAATTTCAATACTTTCATTAGGACAAGCTCACATACTCTCTCTCTCACACACACACACAATGACAATGTGTGTGTGTGTGTGTGTGTGTGTGTGTGTGTGCGTGTGTGTGTGTGGAATGGGCTTGATTAGCAGTATAAAACAATGCAAAATGAGTGTGTTTGAACATTTTAAAAGTGTTCATGTTAAATATGGTTTCATATATGTAATTGTTCTGAGTACTGGAAGGGTAGACAAGTTTGACAGACATGACACTGATAGAATCTTCAGCAGGTTTGGTATCCCCAACTAGGACTGGTGTTAAATTATCAAATATGTTTGGAGGACAAAAACAGCCACAGCAGTCCCTGGTACAGCCTCCTTATTTTAAGGTTAGAACATTGCTTGCATGGGACGTACATGTATTGTATTAAAATGGGATCATGTCAAGTTAGATATAATTGATGGGATACAGTGTAGTGGATTACAAATGAGGGGTACTGAAAAACTGATCAATACTTAAATGGTTTTACATGGATGACCTTGGCCTTGAACTGGATCTAGACAGGGTTCCATTCACAATACATCAATGTTTTATAATTTATATAATCTGGAGACACCACTGGGTTCATAGTTTCGCTGCAGTCATAAAAAGATCTCTAGACTTTTTTAAAATCGAAATAATGTCAGTATTTTTTGTTTTGTATTCATTAAAACAGGTCTGGTGTTGTCGTCATCTTAAACAGTCATTTCTATTCATTGTAGAGTGTTGACCAACTGTTGACCAATCGGAGTTTTACTGCTTGGATTAAGAATAAGGACACTGTGGTATAGATAGCTACCCAGCTAAATCCATGAAAAATGTATCTATGCAACTGTATATCGGTTCAGAAAAGGATCCCATGAGGTCAAAGTGAAATGAAGTGTTTTTGACATACAGTATGTCTCTATATCTAACCAACACCCCAATATCAGGCCCATCAATGGCAAAAAACAACAGTTTTTAGATGTTCTTAATGGTATTTTAGAGTTTGTTATTTCTGTGAAAAATGATCCTGCAATCAGGAGTGTATACCAATTGTGCATCCACTTTAAACACTTTGTATTTGTATTCGTATTGCACTGTCATGAATAAAAAGAAAGAAGGATGCTACTGGAGCCGTGGAGTGTTTGTGGGGGCCTCACAAGTTATTGTACAAAAACAAAAGTGTATGACTTCATTCAATGAGTGAAACTGGATTATATTTTGTGGAGAAAATGTTTGCTGCACTGCTATACACATGATATGCCCCCTCTCCACAATCATCTACCAAAAGCACCCTGTCAATGTGGCGGTCTATTTAAACTGCAAAAATCTCCCAATTCTCCCTCTGCCTGTCAATGCCACCACTGCCCTGCATCAGCATTGCAGCATGTTCTTTCAGTGTTGCTCATGCGATTGTTATCTTATCTTCCGGCTCCATTGGTCACGATGTCTCGCACTATCTCCGATTCAGAAAGTGACTCTCATTCCTGAGGGGAAGAAGTTGGCTTTATTCCTGAAACCCCGGCTAAGCCCACCAAGGTTCACTCAGAGAATTGGATGTGCCTCGCCCGCGCCAGAGATCCTGCATCAACCACAATCAACACCCTAGAGGAGCTGTACACCTGAAACATTACAGTTCCATCCTGCCATGAGGTGCTCTTCAAATACTTCCTGAACCAGGAAAACTCTACCGATGCCCAAGAGGGCATCTCAAACAGCTTTTGTAGGAATTAAATAGCTTTACATTCAGAAATCAATGTATGGATTAGAACATATTGTATTATATGTGAGAGAAGGGGAGAGCCTCCTCACCTGAGATGTGGGGGAGTTGTCAGTCTTAGAACAATTCAGGAAGTCATATGAGGGGCAATTTTCTTCACCTAAGGTCTTAAAAAGAAGGTATGTAGGATGACACTTACTGTCCAATAAAACATCTAAGGTGTGGTATATAGGTAAGGGTGTCACGATTTTGATTTTAAATTTAAATCGACCGAAATTGAGTTACAATCTCAAACTTCTAATTAAAAAATGGAATTGTCGATGCCGCCACGCCCCCAAGTCACGTCTGGTCAGCTTGCCAAGTGGAAAAAAACACACACATGTTGAAGTGCTGCAAGTCAACCTCCTCTAACTTAACTACTAGCTAAGCCAGTAGTTATTAGCTACAGCCAGCCAAACGATAGCATGGTTTGGCTCCGGGACGGTGGTAGGCTAGCACAGGGGAAATTATTTCCTCCAGGGCCGAAATTTGTGTTTACCTTTGGGGTGAACCCCCTTTCACGTGTTAAGCTGGTCAGGTAATAATACCTAATCACTTTCGCTCGCCCACTCACACTATACGCAACTTACGTACACACACCTCACGCATCGCCCTGTTCCTGAAAGGGGTTACGCCACTCTAACAACAATGGCAACTGCAGATGCAGGAGAGCCACTGACAGAACTTGAACCCCCTCCTCTTTCACTGAAGTCGCCGGTGTGGAAGGATTTTGGATTTCCAGTGAGTTATGTTGACGAAGTTCATGTTGTCGACAAAAAAACCACAGTTTGCAAGCTCTGCAGAAACTAAATGGCAGTTTATTTTGTTGAAGTTTCCAGTTGACTGAAGATATAAGTTGTCATTACATTATGCTGTTAATAAATGTTTTAAATTTGACAATGGAGTGTGGTACATAGCGTAAAAAGGTCAGATATTATATTGCATAAAAGTCTAATCTAATAATGGTATAGCAGCCTGTGCTTTAAAAAAATAAATGTAAAAAATCATGAATCGAATCGGACCGTGCTATCCATGTATCCATGTATCGTGAAATATACGGCACTTGTATCTTACTTCTGAGTAGTAAACACCGTTCCTCTGAAGTAGCTTGCCTGCTAGCTTTTTTGTCATTCTTACAATACAACACAAGGGTCTCTGCCTTGGGGAAGGCACGATCAACACAAACATCAGGGGGTCTTTGTTTTGGGAAAGGAGTGATTAACAACTGTCAAAGTATGTTACCACTGTTCTCTTGTATATATTTCAGAAAAAAAATTGGAAGACTGCAGAGAACAGTGGGTCTTCGCTCTGTGCTGCATGTACAAGGACACTTTGACATGCAGACCAGGGGAGTCGAACCAGCGACCATCCGATATCCGATACAAGACACTGGCTCTACCCCTGAGCCACAGAGGTGGCTTAAATGCATTAAAGAGATCTGATTTATTAGGCCGAGTTTGTTATTCTTCAGCGAATTAGCAACTCTCAATGTCAACAAGAATTTCCCTTACACTGTCCTCTCAAAGGTAAAGGTAAAGCTCCAGCAAAGTAATGTGCCACTCCTCAAACAGTACCTACATCTCCGAGACCTAAGTGCTTTCCCTCAAAAAGGCAGAAGCAATTAGTTACAGCTCCTCTGCTCAAGCATCCATCTCGTCCTCTCCTCAAAGGGAAATCGGATCTAAATGTCATTAACGCCAGAATAAATAAATTAGAAAACAATTTGATCCCCTCTAATAACGTAAACAACCCGGGGCCATCTTCCGCAACTTTGGAGATGCCGGTTCTGGCTGTCTCGGCCACGCTTCCTGCTGATGTCATACCCCACAGGACCCTAGGAACTGCAGTCCTAGCTACAACAGTGGGTTCTTGGTTTCTGCCCCCTGCTGCTGCAATTACTAATTCTCTGTGGAACCAAATTCTAACAGGTATTAGTCTGAATTAATGAACAAATAAATGAATGAATAAATACTATAAATGAATAATTCATTAAACTTTGCTCTCATGGGTCTTTTGTTAGTTTTGTTTGTTAGACTATTAACTCTTACTATGGCAAAATTCAATGTGGCCCTTAGTGTCATTACGGATGCCATTTGCAAAGTGTATTCTCAACACAGGGAGGAGGTCTCTTCTATGACAACTCTCTATTTTATGAATATCACAAATACTTTAATCAGCATAAAAATCCGGTCTGCTCCACTTGTGGTTCTGACACACCACTTCCCTCTGTCCAAGAACTTCACCGCAAGAACCATCCACCTCAAAATATCTTGTTTTAAACTCTGTAAGTCATCCTCTAAAGAGCCAGGTACCTTTTCCTTCTGGACATAAGACTCCTTTCTTCATTTCAATTAGAATATTTGTAAATTTCCGGATTGTAAATTTGTGCATGTGTGTAGTTGGTGTGCAGCAGTGTTGGGCACGTTACTTTTAAAAAATAATTAGTTTTAGTTACTAGTTACTTCTCCCAAAAAGTAACTGAGTCAGTAAAGTAATTACTCCCCTAAAAAAGTAATTAGTTACCAGGAAAAGTAATTATTGCATTACTTTTATTTCTTCCCCTTTTTGAGCTCGGCAGTCATTTTAGCATACTCGGCTTCTACATATGTATTTAGAAAATGTATTTCTGCATGGCGGACCAGCACCTGCTATCCCCGATATTTTGCCAATGAGTGCTCTGAAGGAGTCTGAGTCAACTGTTGATAACGGGAGCAAGTTCTCAACAACATACCTGTCTATCATTGCATTCAGTTCAGTCTGTGTCACAAGTTTTTGTGAAGCTGTTAGCGGAGCTCACGTTAGCCACACCTGGCCTGCTATCATCATCAACAGCGTCAGCAACGGAGTTTTTGGCCAGTGTTAGTTTTGTAGAAGTGTGTGCCACTGAGAGATTCTTCATTAGATCAGAGTTGCTTACAATGGACGTGGACAAAAGAGATTAAAGTAGTGTCTGTACTCACTCAACGTTAGAGAGCCAATCATCATCACTTATGCGGTTGTCTCGCCCCTCCCTCCTCCCTCACCAGAGGGGGAAAAAACAGCTCTGCAGCTCCGCTGGCTGAGAGCTGAGTCGGATGACAACAGCTTCAATGATCAGCTTCAGTTTGTAATGCGTCACATTTAATAGTTGGTAACGGTAACGCCGTTGTAACGATGGAAATAGTAATTAGTTAGATTACCCGTTACTGAAAAAAAGTAACGCTGTTTATTCTAACGCTGTTATTCCCAACACTGGTGTGCAGACAGTATCTGTATGTTCCAGGAGGCTTCGTCTTGCAAAATCGGGGAAATAAACATGAAGCATCATTCATCTCCAGCAAATTTTTCCGGCTTCTCCAAAGCTCTCTCAATCCTCCTTCATAGATGCTTTGTTAATTACCCTATCACTGGGTTAGTTCAGGGATTACTGCAATTACTAGTAGGTCTGTGCTACCTCCAAAAGTGACCCTTATCTTTCAAAAGCTTCAGTCAGCCTCGAAGTAGAAGGAGCCAGAAGTTTGGTTGCTGTAGTAGCCCATGCATTTTTTGACACCTTGCCAAAACCATTATGCCGAAGTCTGTAAAACACCTGCAAACCTCCCTTCCCACAATTTTTGGTAGCTGAGTTTCCCACCGCTTTGCCACCTACGCAGTCAAATATATCTTTCCGTAGAGAAATCTGTATTTCTTTTTTTCTAATGACTTTGTGGAATCTACAAATTGCTCTCCAGTTCTTCAGTTTTAGGGGGATTCTATGATAATGAGCGGTTTGCAGAACTGAAATTCAGTCCCTAGAAAATTTCAAATTCACAACTCTTCATGAGCTTTATCTAGTCGTTGTTGCTTGCTTATTTTAGGGTAGCCAGTGGACCAGGAAAAAAAATTATAGGCTTCTCTTAAAAATGCTGCTACAGTAAAAATCTACCAAAAGTTACCTTCATTACCATTCATGTGAACCGTGGAGAGTTCAAAACTATGTGTCCCCAGGTCAAACACTCCAGCTATTTCCTGTTGCACCAGTTGATGTTGAGATTAAGACAAGGTTATTTCTCACCATAGATGGATTCTATGTTAGAAGCAGTTTTGCTAATGGCTTTCTATGGTTTTCTCAGGTGTGGTGAATATACAACCCGATCTCTCTCCTTTAATCCCCAGCATGTTCTCACCCTCTCTGATTTAAACTTACAAGAGCACATGTATTCATTCCACTCAGACTGTCAAATCTTGCCAAGGCCCTCAAATTATCATTGCAAAAATCTCAACCTTTTGTCCCTTGTCTTCCATGATGCAATTCCTGTATCAGTGCCCCTAATGAACAAGTTGATGGTTGCCAACCTTTGATGAGATCCTGGTTCTCTTTAAAGCTGCATGATCTCTGCCTGAGCAGCAGCCATCCCTCTGATTACTAGTTTCCTCACTGCCTAGATTTGGCGCAGCTACAACTGTAGCTCTCAATCTACCTACCTACTCACTCTACTCACTCAGCCACTGGTCATCCCCTGCCTACCAATGCCTACCAATGCTACCTCAGAGAAGAAGAAAGAAATAAAGTAGAGAGTAGAAATGATTAAAATCAAAATTACTGAGAAAACCCTTTCCAAGCTGTACAAACTTTAACATGACTGACTATACAATGTCCCTCACCATTGCAAAATGTGAATGTGGACATAAAGAATAACCATGTGTATTATGCCGCCTTGCACACTCAAGAAAATCCAGGAATGTGAGAGGGCCGTCTATGACCAAAAGTCAGTGTTGTTCTCCGTTGCGACACGATCGCACTACTACATGATGACGTATGTATAAGAGGTAACCAGTATAAGAGGTTTGGGGAGGAGGGAACATTGTGCTTTGGCATGGTACAGTGCAACTAGGCCTAGTTTGAGCCTGACCTGACCTGAGACTGACCAGAAATTGGCTGTGGCTGTAACAGGGCTTCCCCCCCAATGGGCAGGTTCTCTTCCCTCGGGTCTGGGGGCTGCTTTGGTGGGAAGGAAGACCACCAGGCTAAGACTTACATCGGCCAACTCCCTATCGAGGGCCTGGGCACGACAGTTGAGGCCTTTTTCTTAGAAGATAAATGTACTGAAATTTAACTGAGAATACATATTATGTTTTAATTTAGAGGAAGGAAAAGAAAAATTGGAGGAGAGGGGTCATGGCTTTTGACTTTGTTCAGACTTACTAAAACTAGTCTTTGTTCAGACTTTGTATAATCGATCGTACTTTTTAACTTTTTTGATCAATTTCTGGCTGCCTCTAAACTACTCCCCTTTATTGCACACCAACACACACAAACCTTCACACACAGCAACTCCACACACAGACTCCCCAACATTTGCCAAACATTTAGTGCCAACATCCCAGTACTTTTTTTTCCTCCTATGTCACCCCTCTGTCCACAATGTTTGTCCTTCCATGATTTGGTTATCTTAGCATGCCTCATAATATGCTTTGTTGTGTCTCGTCATGTCTCAGTTGTTAGGTCCTGCCCTTTAAGTTTGGTGCAGTGGTTAGCTATGAACATGGTAAAGATCATCCCAAACGGCCAGCAACGCCACTATCAGTATGAACTGGAGACAAAACACAATGCTATAGAGGCTTTTATTTATCTAAAACTGACACTAATCTGAAAGTGAATAACGTCTTCTACAAAGTGTCATTTTAACTGTAGCTTCATCCTGCCCTTTTTAGTTGACTCAAAAGTCATAGTTAAGGTCTGTCATTTTTTTTTTATATAGCCTACACTTGTATCTTGTCTCTTGCATCTTTGACAGTTGTTTATCTTTTGAGCTGATAATCATCCAGGATGTTCATCACTGCCTTGAAGGGGCCTGAAATGTCAGTCACCCATTGCCACCACAGTGAAAGTTACATCATCTAAAAGCTCCCCACTGTGTCCTCACTGTGCTGTTTTCTGCCCCATGAACTCTACCGCCCTGATCTTTCTTTCTGCCTCCTTACCTCCTCTATCATTATTCTTCACCCTCTCCATGTCCCAGTTCTCTCCGTTGCTCTGCTCTCCTTTCCCTCCATTTCTCTTTCTCCCTCCCTCATTCCCTCCCTCTGTCGCCCCAGGAAGAATTCAGCACCAACTGACAGTCTGATTTAGTTCCAATACCAACCTCCCATCTCTCTTTCTCTCTCTCTGTCTCTCCCTCTCTATTTCTCTCTAGAGAGAGGGTGTTGCACATAAATCTCCTCTGTAGCCATCTATTACCTTCTACATTCGAGCCCTGACCTAATTCCTCCCCGTCTCCAATGTGTCAGTAGGTCCAGGATATAGTGGAGCCAATGTAGTTTGTCTCCCTTTCTCTAATCCAGACTAAGTCTTTTCTGTGTTTTATAGTTCATAATTTTACCAACACTATCTCATATCACCTCACACTTCTAATGTAATATGACAAATAGCCAATATATAGTTCATTTCCCTGATCGCCTCCTTTTGTTTCTAGAGAAGCAGCGTGTGCGCGCATGTGTGTGTGTGTGTGTGTGTGTGTGTGTGTGTGTGCATGTGTGTAAAATGATGACAAATGATATGTCTTTCACTCTTATCAAAAATTATTGCATTAGTACTGCAGTTTAGCTGGATGATAAAAAGGGTCAACTTCAGCCATTTTAAAAGGTCATTGTCATTCCTCACTAGATCAAGATTTATTTTTCGAACTCATTCCTAAACTTTAACACCCTCTTTTGGGTCTGAGTGTTAGTGTTAGTTAGTTTTAAGAGTCTATTTCCATCACTGCACCAACGGCGCAGTCAAAGAGCGATATATTGAGACAGGGCATTGTTTGGGCCCCAAACAGTAAATACTACCAGCCCAAGAAGCCCAGAGGTAGATGTGGGGCCTTTTTTCAGGATGACTGGGTGACTTCTCATGTTATGACTTTATTGCACTTTTTACTGCAAATGAAATTCTACTTTGTCAGACAATTCATTTCACTTCACTTCATCCCCATTTAAACAGAAACACCTAAATGCTCAGTAGTTAATTCTTTACTGAAATAGATGGAGTAAGGATGAGTGAAAACTTTTTATTTTTCTAACTTAATTGGCACAAACAGAATATAATATACAAAGAGAACAACAAGAATGTTTAACACGAATATAAGAAGGTAAAACAACAGCAAACAAGGACAAAAGAAAATAACAAGATAAAGGGCACAGCACGGCAGGGGCGGTTCTAGGGGGGGGGCCAACAGGGGCCAGTGCCCCCGTAACTCTGAGTCTGGACCCCCCTGTGGCCCCCCTGACAGGGAGTCTGCATCAATAATACATTGACAGATTTCTTGCAATGATTTAGTTTTGAAGGGAAAGGCTGAAATAAAGTGTCTCAGCATTTTACTACCCAATCAAAATTGCTGAAATTGTAAACACTGCTTTGTCTGAATGAGGGATTTATCTTTTTTTCCTGGGTTGTATGTGCCCCCTAACAAAAAAGCCGGCCCCGACCTGGCCCCCCTATTAAAACTGGTCTAGAACCGCCACTGCAGCACGGTAAAAAGATATATTGTGTTGTTAAACATGAATAAAAAGAGGAATAAATTCTTAATGATTACAAAAAGTACACGATGTCCATATTTGCAATAAAGGGATGTACAAAAAAATACCTGAATAAGATGTTGGCAGATAAAGTTAATGCGCAAATAAACCACAGGTTCATCTACGTTGGTAGGACTAAATGTCATATGTATCATACTGACATTTCAACAATACTTTCATATCAGAAGGAGAACAGGGTGGTTGCTAAGACCTCAGGACAATTTCCAACCTGTTTTTCTTTTTTTTGACAAAAACACGTATCTTAGTCTTTTTCTTCACCCAAAGTGTTTTTTGTACCAAAACCCAACCAGACCTCATAAGCACAGTGCCGTCACAACATCAAATTGAAAACTGAGCCTCAAGAAAGATAAAGTTACAACATAAGGAAATATTATGTTTCGAGATATTGGCTACATGCAGAAAACACTTTGGTGACATTAATTCTGGTGATGGGATGCAGAGAAAATGGTACGGCAGCACATAAATTGTACTCTATGTGCAGATTAAGATACAACTTGTTCATTAGTGAGCTTTAGAGCTGCTTGAATTTGTTACCTTTAGACAAAGCTAAACTTGCCCTGTTTCACATCTTTATGCTAAACTATGCTAACTATTGAAAAAATTAATGTAGTAATGTATGTAGTCTTCGCATATGTTGCTGTCAACTGACTTTATATAAATACTGTATATTAGGACATGACCAAACATATTTAATGGATCATCAGTAACTTTGTTGTACTGCTTCCCACCTATGATTATACATACAGTTTTTCTTACTTTTTTTTTTTTTTTCTTCTAGAATCTAGAATCCATCCATCATTACACAACGTAACACCCTGGTAAATAAATAGCAAACTTTACAGAGGAGCAATAGAAAGCATTCAGACTGGAAACATAAAGAAACTGCTGTCCAGAACACCACTGGTAGCCATCTACAGAGTATCAATAATATCAGTGAAGTGGGCTTCTGCACATTACAGATAGGACAAAATATCTATATATTGTTGTCCTTCCTTGTACGATACCAATTTCAAACAGCAAAACAGTCTCAAAAAGGATTTTGTTTTAAAATGGACACAATGAACTAACATAAACACAACAGTGAAGGAAATTAAACAAAGCACTGATTGTCACAACCAGCTGTTAGAAATAAGTAAAGGCACAAACAATTACAGATAACTGCTCTGTACAGTATAGCAGTGTATTTATCATTATGAAAATGTATCAATAATCCATTATACTTAATTTAATAAATATATATTATCCCACTACAGCTACAGAAACTAATCTAAACATTAAAGTAACTCAAGCATCAAACATAAAGCATGTGGCATGTGTGTGTGTGTGTGTGTGTGTGTGTTTATATGTTTAGTACAGTGAGCTACCTACATGTAAACCTAGAACTGATGACAAGCACACCAGCTCAGAGAAAAGCATGGTTTTGATGGGTTTCATTCCAAAACACAAACATCTCTTTCAGGAAAAGTCAGCTGATGTTTACTGTTAAACAACAGCGTAAATGTTCTGTTCAGCAAGAAAATGACTTAAGATAGTCAATAACTCCACTGATATGTTATTATGAGTTTTATGTCCATGCAAGGAATCATTTAAACAAATGGTAGATATCTCTTTTTGAGCAAAACTGTTTAATATTACCAGTTTATCGACTTGCATTATATTTCACATAATTTGGCAGCAATAATGTTTTGCATTTAGCTACTGTAGCTGTGTATTTATATTCCAAACCAAAATACATATTAATTAAATTAATTTAAAATTAAATATTTCATTGTGTGTTCATTGGATTGCAATGGCCTGTTTAAAGTGATCATATACCAAACCACTAATCAGTGCTGATAATACTCTATGCTAATAGATGTGATGATAATTCAGTGCATGCTTTGAATTACTTAGATGTAACTATGCACTGTTCTAATCAGATTGCATGGCATGCAGCAGTTGATACAACGCTCATTACGACCAGAAGAGATATGAGACTTGACTTGGACTCTAGCTCATAGACTTGAGACTTGACTTGGACTTGGACTTGCACTTAATGATTTCCGAGCATCTCTGGTTCTTAGTGATTCAGGTCATGATAATTCTAAGTGCTGTATTGTAGGCAGCTGGACATGTTTCAGTTCCCTGAAGTCATTTCACCTCTAATCCAAGAGGCTCCTTAAATTCTAAACAACTGTAGGGGGAGTTGCAGGCTTCTAAACTCTGTGTGGTGGTGTCCTTACAGAGTCGTTAAGGACACATGTGAGCTCTGAGCTTCAGAATCGTAAGGACCACTTGTGTGTGTGTGTGTGGGGGGGGGCTCAATGTGGATTGCTAGGGCTAGGTGAACCCAGATGGGAATGTTTATTAATGGTCTGGGGAAGGAACTCAGTACTGTATTGTGGGTGGGTGATAAGTAATGTCTTAGGCCACCTCCTCTGTTCAAAGATGGTCATTCCAGTTTGACATAAGCCCTTTTTAGATGGAAAAGGTGGCACATTTGCTCCAAGGTAAGGACGGCAATGTGCCGGCCTGTCTTTCTAAAACGGAGGCGTAATATTCCTCCTTTTCCAAAAGACGCTCTGAGGTAGGCGTAAACATGTGACGTGACGTGAAGCTCGAAGTTGGGCTGAGAACAATGACAACAAATCTGTCTTCAAAACAAGAGCTTTACATTGCACCCCATTGGCGTTGTTAACTGGGTTCTTAGCGGGGGGCTTTTAATTTGAAAGTGGCGATCGTCCTTAGCTTGCCAACACAACAACAAGCTAACACAACCAAACAGCTACAGAGAACGAGGAGACGCTAGCATCTCCTGGATCTCAGCGGCTGTCCAGTAGCTTATCTTAATGGCCGCAGATGACATGATGGACTGACTGCTGTGATCAGCTGTTTCTTGGTTTCAAAACTCCCCGGCTGTGGTTCGCACTACAGTGCAGGTCATTGACACCTCCGTCCACCTCATGCAGAGGCCGGCACATTGCTGCCTCGTTTTTAGATAGCAGGCAAGGCAGAAATAAGTGTACCCTCAGAGGCGGAAAATCTTCGGACCAAAAAAGACCCCCCCAACGGCTAGTCATTCACACCTGGGCTCACCTAGCCCTAGCAACCCACATCTAGGCCGGTCAGGTCAATGACCCAAAAGTGACCCCCGACAACTTTGAAACTCAGAGCTCACACATGTCCTTACCGACCGTCTAATGACACTCCCACACAGAGTTTAAAAGCCTCCAACTCTTTTCCAGTTAGTTAGAACTGAAGAAGCCTCTTGGATGAGAGGTGAAATATCTTCAAGAAACTGAAACAAGTCCAGTTGCCTACAATGTAGAACTTAGAATAAACTTCCTATAGCAATGTGTTATGGTTGGAATGCGGTGAACGGAGAAGTGGAGTAGTACTTAAACTCCCCTGGCCATTCCACTTGAAATGTGGTATGTTCAGGTGCACTTCCAGCCAACAGAAGTTTTGAATATGGTGAAACGCAGCAAAAAGGGGGAATTTACTGGACAGCTGCAGGCTCTGCTAGTGCATGGAGGTCACATGTCAGCCTTTTGATTGTACTCTTTCCTTTCCTTTTTTTCATCTCCCTTCTCTCCATTTTTTTAACTTGTTTTCCCTGATTGATTCCTCTCCTCTGCTCTCTTTCTCATTTTCTTTTCCACCTTCCCCTTTGCATGTTTTTTGATTTCCCCTCATTTCTGCTTCCTTTTTTTCTTCTCTGCTCTTTGTTTCCATTTTTTCTCTCTTATTCTTCTGGTCGCCTCTCTTCTCCCCTTTCAGAAAGATTATTGATGGTGGTCTGCTATTCTCTGTTGCCGTGCAGACAGGAAACAGAGACCCTTGCAAAGAGTGAAATAGCAACACAACCCCTCAGGCAGGTGATCAGGTGAGTGTGTGTGTGTGTGTGTGTGTGCGTGTGTGGGTGTGTGTGTGTGTGTGTGTGGGGGGGGGTGTGTGTGTGTGTGTGTGTGTGTGTGTGTGTGTGTGTGCATGATGGGATGTGTGTTTAGGTTGGAGTTATGGTAGTTGTGCTGACATGGGCAAAAAGTAAAAAGGGGAAAAAATAGAGGAAAAAGAGGTAAAGAATTATTTTTCTCTAGTTGGATAAGGGGTGGGTGTGTGCATGTGTGCATGCGTGCATGCGTGAGTTTGTGCATGTGTGTGTGTGTGAAGTAACCGTGGACTCCTGCTACCTCCAGCCCCAAAGGCCTCTCAGAATAAATGGATTTTCTTTTTCTATTCTAGGACGCACTAGACCTTATTTCCTTCTCATTCTCCTCTCTCTTTCAATCTCCGTCTCCATCTCTGTTCTCCCCAAGCTACAAGAACATGCTCACAGATGTTTTAACCCTGAGCTCTATTATCTCACAGAGTACCATTAATAGACTTTAATTTAATTTCATAACACTTTATTACAGGAGACTAAAAAAAGGAGCTGAACCAATCAAATCAAGGCAGATATCCCTCATGCTATACATAAAATAAGTAAAGTTAAAACACACCTAATGGATGAGAGCAGACACAGATTGTGTCACGGAGATCCCTGGGCACAAAGTCTTGGAGCAACTTGACAGATAACAACACCTGTAGATATCTTAATACAGGATTTTATTTTGTTTCTTAATGACAAATGGAGACGACATTCTTTGTATTTGGTCCAGTACTGAGTGAGACAGCTGCAGTAAACTGTAACCATGTGGTCTTCATTCATTCTAATGACAGCTTTTTTAAACTTCTTCAATCTTTTACATTTGTGATGTACATGAAGATTACAGTTTTCTAGAGGAACAACTGGTGCAAAAATCACTTTCGGTGGTAGAGCAGTGACAGGGCATCCAGGTGGCAGCCTGCCTATCCATTTTACCTAACAAGCCCAGAGACACTCTAATAGTGAAGAGCGGCTCAGGAAGATGAGTGACCCAGATGGGAGCAGCAGAGAACCTGGGGAGAGGCTGAAAAGGATGGTGTGTTTACCCACAAAAGAACAGCTTATAAATTCCTGAAAACAGACATGGGCAGAGTTACTGTGTGAGTTAACAGTTTGAGTCAAGCATTGAGAGCGCAACCACCAACCAACAAAGCTAACCAATCAGAGGCATAGTAGGGCAGGTCTTGCAAGAACATTAGTGGGATCTATAATAAGCAGTCTCACCCCGGTTTGTCAACAGAGTTGTTGTGTATGTTGCTATTAGTCCACAGGTTTCATTTTGAAACCTTACCAGCTAGTGATATGATGATTCCTCTGAGCTAATCCAACACATATTTAATAGCAAAGCATGTAAAAGTCAACATGAGAAACTGAATTTGACTTTTTAGATTCCGGTGTAGGCGTTTAGGAGTTGTCCATCTGTTCTGGCTCTCAGCAGCTTTCAAGCCTGGAATCAAATCTACAGACAGAGAGAAAGACAGGCAGAGGCTCTTGACATTGTCCAGAGAGGGTCCATCTCCCAGTGATCTCCATGGTGATAACTGCATTATGTCACATGTAAGAGCAGCAAGTAAGGCTGTGAATAGAGGAGGGAGGCAGAGGAAGTGATCAGTTTCATCACAACAAGCACATTCAGATATGAGTTACAAGTCAAGTAAAAAAGCATATTTATGCTAAATATGCACATAGGGTATATATAACAGGTCTATGTTTATATTCCATGTGGAAATAATATTTCAATTACATAAAAGAAACACCACAGTGATTGGCTGAATGGTGGTTTTAAAATGTTAGAACTCTCAAACTTATTTTTTATCCCTGCAAATGACAGATAGGTTATATAGTAAAGGACCTGGGTCAGATTTGTGGGCACTTCGTTTGGGAGAGAATTTCTCAACTGTTCTAGACTAATATGACCCTAAGGAATAACATGGGAACTGTGCGAAATTCGCTATCCGGGACAAAACCCCCTAAAATGGCCACGCCTTTTTTGTCCAACAGGTGAATGGGGCATGAATGGGGCATGAATGGGGCAAAAATTTCAACTTATATATATCACCACGAAACTTCACATGTTGATCACTGACATCAATACAAACATCTTTTGTATTGGAAGTCTTCATGGATTTTATGTTTTAATATGCAAATAGGCCATTATCTAATTAATCGTGTGCTAATTTGCATAACTTTCAGAACAGATATGTCAAAATTGGATAAAACCAGGTTCAAATTATTTTATTTTTCATTCTTCAGAATTCACTTACAAATGTCATAGATGTCTATTTAAGCACGCCATAAATAACCAGTTAGTGCAGCACATTGCTAGATGTTGCCACATATGATCAAAACTGGAGCAGTGTGTTGCTGAAATGATAAGTAGGCTACTGTATCAATCCCTGTTTCAAATCACTTAAAATGAAATTAATTAGTTACACACTATTCTATTTGAGAAATATAGGCATATATGATAGTTGACAAGATAGCTGACTATTAAGATACCAGAGCTGAACTTGGCTAGTTAGCTAGCTAGACTGCCAGAGGTGGGGGACACGAGTCACATGACTTGACTCGAGTCGGACTCGAGTCGCAAATTTGAGGACTTGAGACTTACTTGACTAACACCGATGAAAAACTCGACTTGACTTTGACTTGGCATTAATAACTTGAGACTTGACTTAGACTTGACACACAATTCTTGGCTTTTCTTTCCTTCTTTTTTTGGCGCATATTGAGACGTTAGTTTTGTTTTTGATACTTTGCCCTCTGCCACTGTATGACGAGCTGCGTGCCAGAGTGGCACGGTGGCCGACAGGCTCAGGGGAGGAGAGGCAGCATGAAGGGAGCTCCGAAAATTATCACAAATGGATTCAAAGATTTTTTCATGTCTGGGTGATTTTGGCCGCCGTCTTGGTTAAAGCGTGTGTGTGTTTCAGATATAGCGTCTTCAGTGCGCACAGACATTATTTTAAATGTAGGCGCGCATTTACGCGCTTACAACCCGACACGACACCGTACCGGCACACATTCAGTTTGACGCACTTGTTTTTTCGTTCATGTCCGCGACGGACCTGCTTCTCCCTCCGCCTCCGAGATGTAGAATGTGTTTTATAGAAGAGAAACACACAACACACATTTCAGGACAGAACAGACATGTCCTGTAATTTTCAACTATGCAACTATGCAATTACATCATATTATTGACTAACCACCCTCTTCTGTTTACTGTGTCTACAGATATGAAGAATACATTCATACGAACTTCTTGTGACTTGTTTGACCTTAGCCATGACTCGACTTGACTTGCTTGATTTTCATCAATAGTAACTTTGGGCTTGCTTGAGACTTGAAGGTTAAGACTTGTGACTTGCTTATGACTTGCATGTATGTGACTTACTACCAGCTAAAGTTAGCTAGGATGCCAGCTAATGTTAGCAGCCATGCTGCAATCTGGTTGGTTAGCATTGTGGCTTGTTAGCTAATCATGACAGGTACAGTAACTACAGTGACGTACGGTGAGGTTCATGGCTGGTGAGGCACTGACTCCATCAGAATCAGATTTGCCAGTATCTGAGGCAGTTACCACTGCCCTGCCACGGCAACTGCTGCTGTTTTTATTTTTATTTTAGAAAACGTCGTCAGTGTTGCATTAGACTCGCTGGCAGTAGCATTTCCATTACGTGATTTCTGCATTAATTTGGTTTTCTTAATTAATCTCTCAACATATGTCTCAACCGCTGCCGCTGTGTGGGGCAGCTGCCATTGACCTGCCACGGCAGTTGCCGGTGTCTACCTCACACACACACACACAACCTTTCAGCTCCGGTGTTGGTCTTCCCTTATTTATTATCTTCTGTTTTGTATTATTAAGTCCAGTTTAGAAAATGGTTTGAGCTTGGATATAAAATCCTCCATTGTAAAACCAGGCGGGGCAAGAGGGGGAAACAAATATCACTGCACTTGACTCGCTAATTGTAACCATGGACTCTAAGATTGTTACTAGCTGGCTGTCACTTACTCTGCAGCTGCGGAGTAGCATAAGAATTTCTGGGCTCACAAGTGCCCCCTACCTTGAGGCAAAAGAACTGCCTGCCTCACCCAGTGCCTCTTCACCAGGGACGTGCACATGATTATAGAGGGCCAAGGGCTCAAAGTCAGAAAAGGGCAGTAGATTGATTAATGTAAAATTAATAAACAAAGTACTTAGCTGTGTATCCTGTGTAGCTGTGAGTGATATGCAATTGCCATTTCTTTTATATCAACAAATTATTGTCAACATGAGTTTATTCACATCATCATAATACTGAGGTTTGGAAAACATGCAATTCCGCTGCAATTCTTAAAAAGCAATGCAACACTGGTTTATTATAAGGCTATTTATTGGAGGGCAAGTGCAAACTAGAAATACAGGCTACACGTCTAAAGATGTGACAAAACCAAGAAATGACTACTGTGACTCTTAGTAGGAACAACAATGTTTACAACAGCAAAGTCACAATAAACTCAATATCTGGAAGAAGTTTAAGATTTGTGGCAAGATAAACAGCCGACACAGACAGCTGTCAAATTATTATTAATTCTAGTGAACAAGCAGTTAGCTTAACAAGCACAAATGGTGCTTTTCTAATATGACTCATATTTAAGCACGTTGAAAAAGTGTAAGAGGACTTGTTAGCCCCCACAAGGAAGTTATGTTAATGGTTTATAACTCACAAAGGTTCAAGTCGCTCCACTGTCACGTCTCATCTATGTGCGTGGTTGAGTTCTGAAGAGGCCGCGGCTTCTTTCTCTCTTTGTCTTCAAAATAAGAGCTTTACATTGCAGCCCACTGGAGTTTAGAACTGGGTTCCTAGCGGGGGGCTTTTAATTTGCAAGTAGCAGCCGTTCATAGAGAGAGACAGAGCGGAGCTGCGGACAGAGAAGCGGCTTAAGGCTCAACACACACACACACTCACACAACACCATATTACGTACGAAATGTGTACGGTAGATAACCGTGGTGTTTTATACCGCTGTTTTTGACATCTTTTTGAACAACAGGAATTTATTTCTTCATTTAAAAAAAACACACACAAGAAGGGCACTTTTTAATATGAGGCAATAAGGGCAGGGGCTCAAGCACTCAAGCACCCCTTGGCCCTTCTGTGTGCACGTGCTTGCTTTGCCTATTAATATCCAAAAGTACCTATTTAAAAATATGTGGTTAATATCGACAAAATGCAGATAGAATTTTGATCCTGGCTTTATCAAATTTTGACATATCTGTTCTGAAAGTTGTGCAAATTAGCACACGTTTAATTAGATAATGGCCTATTTGCATATTAAAACATAAAATCCATGAAGACTTCCAATACCAAAGATGTTTGTATTGATGTCAGTGATCAACATGTGAAGTTTCGTGGTGATATCTATAAGTTGAAATTCATGCCCCATTCATGCCCCATTCACCTGTTGGACAAAAAAGGCGTGGCCATTTTAGGGGGTTTCGTCCCGGATAGCGAATTTCGCACAGTTCCCATGTTATTCCTTAGGGTCATATTAGTCTAGAACAGTTGAGAAATTCTCTCCCAAACGAAGTGCCCACAAATCTGACCCAGGTCCTAGACTAATATTCAAATAACTTAATGACATAACAAGATTTTGGGACATTTTTCTGCTATGTTTGTCTGGACAAAACCAAGTGCTTTTCACAAGAGGTTGAGATATTTCCAGCCATGTTTATAGCGAGCAGGTATTTTATGCCAAAACTGGACATGCTGGGAAATTTGGAAAAAGTGGAAATGTTTGTGTAAAACAAAATGTGACAAAGTACATTTGAAAAAAATAATGATTACAGAATTCATCTTGATTTACATACAAGTTTATGTCACAGTAAAATTCTGGTGCCAAGTTCTTCTCAAACTGGCATGGTTCATGCACGGCCCAGGACAGGAAGGCCAAAAACATCACTGTTACCCCTCTATAGAGCATTAGTGGTATCGGTGATGTACTGTAAAATATCTACACAGACACCAAAAGGCACTAAAAGAGAACATCCAGCCTAGACAGAGTCTGTTCACCGTGCTGCCATCTGGCAATAGACTCAGAAGTATCCACAGCCATACTACTTGACTACGAGAACCTATTCTCAACCCATCCAATATAAAAAGTATTTTTTGTGAAGCATGAAGGGATTACAGTTTGCATTGCATTGTTGTAGAATGACAAATAAATTAACCTTTAACCTTAAATGATCCTTGAAGAGACAAAAAATGTTGGCAGGTGAAAACATCAGATTTATGTGGAGCAATGAGAAGACTTTAATGTTCCTCAAATGAATACATTTAACAATCATGAATGTTATATTTCATCATGACTTTCCATCGTTTGAGGTTTAACTGGTGCTCATCATCACATCTTGCCCTCTTTTTCTGCAATACTTTAATGGCATCCAAGTGCAGAATAAGCATCAACAGCTGTTTATCTTGATGGGCTTGACTACTGAAAATGGAAAAATAAAACTTCATTTTGATGGAAAAGTGATTAGACTACCCTTGTCTCTTACAGAACAACCTCCCAATGAGGCATATAAAAGTCATATTTTTTAGATTTAGTTTACATCAATTAAACAGGATGTACAAATTACTACACAGGAAAGAATGATTTCATATTTAGTTCTCAATTCTGCAGGGTAACAAAAGCCAAAATAACCTGAAGTAATTTTCTATACTGATTTGTAAAAGGAATTCATAGAAACAGGGGATCAAGTGAGCCAATTTACCCTCTGACATTTAAATAAATGTAGGTCAAAACAGATTTGCAAATTATTTTTAAAAAATATGGCAAAAGGGCACATTGACCTGAAGCAGGTCAGTGACCTTAAGAATGTGCCGATCTGATACTGTTATTAAATGCTCATTAAAATCATATTTGTGTCAGAATCAATGTGAATGTGTTATGCATCAGCTTGAAGCCGGAGCTTAGCCAGAGCCCAGCTGTATGGTTATAATTAATACTCCAACTGCCAGGGCCACTCCCACTGTGAACACACAGAGGCACACACCTGGACGCACACAAAGATGCAGGCTGTAGGGTCAGGGGTAATGGTGTCACCTCTGTCTGCTGTGTGTCTGTGTATGTGACCATGTCAGTGTGTGTTAGTGGAGCCTGCTGTCACCTCATTACAAGACACCTTCGGCCACAACTCACACTGACATCCAGGGGCCATATTCACAGAGTATTTTATTTTACCACCAGGAGTTCTCAGAAATGGCACCAAAAAGTTATAAGCTACGAGCTTTTTACTCTTAAGACCCATCCAAAAAGCTGCTGTGAGCAACTTTTATTGACGAGTGGAGAAGACTGTACGAAAGAGTGCCCTAAAAGATAAAGTACATTTTCTGTGTTATTATCTCTCTATTCTATTAAATGTTTCATAAAAGCATTTTTGAGTGTTTAAGGTCCTGTCTTTTCAGTTTTTGCAAAAGAAAACTAAAACAAGACCCATCCTGAACTCATTGGCAGAGATGGACAGAGTACTGGACCCCAGTACTTGAGTAAGAGTACAATTACTACTGGTCGAAATTTACTCCGTTACAAGTAAAAGTAGCTCAGTCGACATGTTACTCGAGTAAGAGTAAAAAAGTACTTGCTTTTAAAGGTACTTAAGTATCCAAAAGTACATGCTTTTAATTTACTTTAAGTAAAAGTAAGAGTAAGAGTAAAAGTACATTTCTTATTTTTCACATCAATGAATTACTATAATTTTTTCTAAATGAATTTAAGGACCTTTTAACTCTTGTTTCTGAGAATTAACTCTTTGAAACCACCTGCACTGATGTGCTTGCTTTTAGAACCACAATGTTATATAAAGCCTGCAGAAACACCTATAAAAACAAATCAAATGAATGGGATCACAGGAGGACAGCAGATGTTGCAGATGCAGATGTTTACTAACAATCATTAAAACTGTAACCAAATGAACCTGCACCGTCCAACTAACTCTCTATCATTTAGCTAAGTTGGGAACTGGAACCCCCTCAAAGACCAATGTTGTCCCCAGACCACTGGTTGAGAATCACTGCTTTACAAAAAACTACATCTGATGCAGCCATTGTCGCGGTTTTGTGTTGACAAACGCAGTTGAGAGCGTGGCTGCTTCGGTGGTATCCTTATGGGGAGGGATGACGTATTTCCGCTTTTACATAGATCCCAGTGGAGAGCGTGCACTGTGATAGGTTTCCTTCTTTGACAAACACAGCTTGTGTCCAACACTATTTTAGAAAAGAAAAAAAAAAAAGTAACAAGTACTTTTCAGCCTTCCTAGAAATTAACTTGAGTAAAAATAAAAATATTTGTCTTGGAAATGTATTCAAGTAAGAGTAATAAGTACCAAAGAAATCTAATACTCAAGTAAAGTACAAATCCTCTGGATATGTACTTAAGTACAGTACTCAAGTAAATTTACTCCGTTACTGTCCACCACTGCTCATTGGCACATACATTACATACATGAATTATCCAATCAAACCCTCCCATGGTTATATATAATTGGTTCTGCGGTCTTTCACTAAAATCATGCTAACAATGTTGTGATTTTTGAAGTATACTATATAGTATGGATATTTGAGACGATGTAAGCGCCAGTTTTGGGTTGGTTGAGGGTAAAGGATAAAGGAAAGAAGGGTTGAAGGGTTGAAGGGTCATGAAAAGATGTACATCGGACTAGTTTTGGTTGGAGGCGGGAAGACAGTAGGGAACAAGTGGGGTATAGACTCTGATTACTGGAGCCACCTCTTATTACATCCTGATTCGTTTCCAGATATGCCCCAAAGAATACATCAGTTGGACAGATACGCATGGGCATGTCTGTTGTCATTTTTCATATTTACAAATGTAAGTGAGTAAGCTAGAGAGAACCCCCATCCAAGAATTAGAATTATGTGGTCAGGGATTGCCTGCTTTTTGAGGCAGAAGAGGCATCTCCAATGCAAAATGAATGTCCCAAGTATAACCTGGGGAAATTCTGGATCTGTGTAAGATCTGGTGAATATGGTGAGGAAACTAAAAACCTGTGACTACTTTGCCTGTCTCGGGAAATAACAGAGGGTCTTGGATGGATGCTTGATGGGTTCCAATGGACTTATGAATGAGTCTAATCAAAAGAGGTATATGGGTTGAGGTAGACCAGACTGGTTGGTGTTTGAAGTGGAAGATGAGATTATCAGAAGAATGAAAGGAAATTTCAGAGATGGTTGCATGATGGAATGGATGGAAGTTAAGGCTAGTGGTTGTGAACCGTGAGAGTAATGCAGCGCGTGAAATGGTCTGAAGTGAAGGGTGAACGTTTTGGTGTAGGACGTGGTTCAGCCTTACAGAGAACTTTTATTCATATGCTAATGTGCAAATGGGTCAAGGCTGGACACAGTTCCCCTGAAAACAGTTTTCAAGGAAATGTATTCCACTTATGTAGACTTTTATGGTGCAAGACTCAAGCTTGAGAGCAGAGTGGGCAAATGTGATGTAACCAGAGATTGTCAGGATGTCAGTGAGGGGAACAGGAAACTGCATTGTAAGCTTTGAAAAAATTTCATCCAGTCAGATGAGAGGGTCCAGAGTACGATGATGCTGAGGATGTTGAAGAGGTTACCAACTGTTCTAGCTGTTGGGTCAGTTGAAGATGGGAGCTGAAAATGGTGGGACAGGAATCGTAGGGTCGGAGGCAAAACCAGGGTGACCCTGAGTGATGATATGGGTGGCATAGCAGAGGTGACTTGACAGGGAAAGAAGTGCATCTGTAGGCCAGAGGGAAGTTTGAATTGAGAAAGGAAATCCTGTGGATTTTCTCAGGAGGTAGGAATGGTTGGAGTGAGACAAGGAACCAAATCTATGGATGCGCTGAGACCTTCTGGACCTTCTTCATGACAGAGGTAGCATGTGTGGAGAGGACAACAACTTTGCATCCAATGTTGTTGTAGTTGTTGCATACAGTCCTTCAACCCTGTGTAGGACTGGTCTTCCTCTTTTATCCATGTCTTTGGGAAGAGGGCCAAGAAGGGCTAGCTAGGTGTTGGTAGTTTTAGGGGTGATGGAAGGTGAGGTGTTGCAGGTGGCAGGCTGCAGGCTGCAGAAAACGGCAGGCATTCTTTTGTTTGAAGTGGTGAGAGGACATGCTGAGGACAAATGGGATAGTTCACTGCACAGGTCGCTGTTTAGGGAGGCACTGGCTGCAAAGACACAGCAATAGAGCTTGGGGTCAAGTGCAGTATGTTCCTTGGTTAAACTGTTGCAAGCATCTCAGCTGCTTGGGAGGTAAAGTAAATCAGTGACATGTTGTTGGAAAAATTATGCTTATATTATCAGTTTCTTGCATTGCATTGATATAACCTGCTTGTCTTCCTTTATATGAAAAGCTCCTGGAAAAGTATTGTGAAGAAATACACTCACCCTTCGGCGGGACCACAAGGCCTCGAATGGCATCTTGTGTGAATAACATTTGGTGGACATCATAAGAATGTTAGATAGATGCTGAAGGCCGTAGGTCCGAAAGTGTGTACGTGTACTTCTCCATCATGCATAACAACTGTATGACTCATATGTACTGTCAAAGAGCCAATCATATACACTTACGCCCTATTGTAGGTGAATAAAAGATGCTTGGGGAGAGCAGCTCATTGGAACTCAGAAGCCCAGACTTTGTGTGCTGACTTCTGCTCTTCCCCTTTGCAAAGAAAAACAATCTCCGTGTCCGTGTCTCATTTCTTAACAGATTTAAACCTAACATTTCTTGGTGCCGTGACCCGGATCCCAACATACCCAGCTCTGCCAGAAGGAGGACGACACACCGAAGCCCGTCGACGGGCAGGACCACAACAGGTGGCCTGAAGGAGGCGTCCCCTCCAACTGAACAGCGTTGGATTGACGGGATCCGGACTTTGAAACTAAGGAGACGGGACCGGAGAACTGAGGAAAAATCTTATCACCTTCTCTTGTGAGTAAAACACCCTACATTTAGAAATAGGATATTGCAAATTCCTAGGTAAAGTAAAATAGAAACAAAATTAAAATCAGTTTAAGTAGTATTTCTCTTTGAAGCAGCAGCATAGACTGAAACCTTATCGGTGCTAACGAACGTCTATGGTCTGTTGAAGTAGAAGAGAACGCATAAAAAACACAACGCAGACTAGGGAAAAGCATTAAAAATAACGATCACTGAAACGAAACTTTGCATACAATGGGTGGGAAGAATTCTCGTAAAACTGTAGATGAAGACAGTACAGGTGATAAAAAGTATATGAAGCAATGGAATCCTCAAAGTGTCAAGTATCTAGATAAATGGAAAAAGAAGTATGGATTTACAGGCCGCCTAAAAGTAAGAGAAATAGAGGATTTAATATCCCGCTTGGAGACTAGTCTCATCACCAAGCGAGGGAAAAAGCATGAAAAAAGAGCTGACGAGCTCCGCATAGCGCAAGGATGGTTAACGCAGTCTAAAGCCAGACAGGATAACCTTAAGAAGCAAAAAGAAGTGAAAAAGGAAGCTAAGAAAAGCCAAATTCTTTTTGTTCGTAAAGAAGACAATGAGACAAACTGCAGGCAAGCGCCTGAACCTCCCCCATACGTGCCAGTGGCTAGTGCACCAGTCGAACAAAACATTCCGGAGCAACAAAACATTCCAGAGCCAGTTCCAGAGCCAAAATTGGCATCTGCAGCTAAACCATCCCATTTGTCCCACTGGCCACCTCTGTACCCAAAGGTGCCAACTCCTGAAACTGAAAAAATGAACGACAGGGGGGGCCCTAGTCATGGGTTGCGGCCAGCAGGCCTCCTCCAAGCACCCAACAGATACACCCCCTCAAACAGCCCGGCTGGAAGCCCCAGCCTAACTATCAGACTTAAAAAAAAAGAACCGCTAGTGAAAAACTCTTCAAATATGATAGCCGAAGAAGTGTTTCCTCAGATCCAAGTTGCCAATCCTCAGATGGGGGTTGAGGGTCAGCCTCCAATCCTGTACGTTTTTCGTCCTTGGACCCTCGCGGAGGCCGCGAATGCTGTAGCCAGCATTCCTACACCGGAGGATGATCCAGAGGAATGGATAAAAAGTATGAGAGATCTGATAGGCTCCTACCGCTTGAATGGACAGGAAGCAGGGGAAGCTATGCAATCTTCATTGAAAATTAAATGGGGGAGGGTAAAGGGTAATTACACAGGGAGAAATGGTGCAGGGACAGTGTTTGAATATCCAGCCGATGGAGTGCTGACGGGAGACTATAAAGAGGCTCTCGATGCGATAGCAGCTAGAGTGAAGACTGTTTTTGCGCGCACCGCAAACTACTCTCGCATAGCTGCCATAAAACAGAAACCAGACGAGGATCCTGAGGATTTCAGGGCCCGACTAGAACCCGTGTTTCGTGCTAATAGTGGTATACCATTTAGTGAAAATACGACCGATGCATACCAACAACAACTCAAACATGCCATTATGCATGGTTTACATCCAGGTGTTGCAGGCTGGGTCCGCAAACATTTCATTGAATTTGACACCGCGGACGTTCCTACCACTATGCAGTGGGTCCGCCATGCAACCAAACACTTAGACTCCAAGACTAAGAAAGGGAAAGGAGGAAAAGGAGCGAACACATTTTTCTATGATGACGAAGACTGTGATGCTTTCCTCAATGACAGCCCAGATCGTGACACACCTGACCGCAGACCAAACACTGACTCTAGGGGATACCGCAATCAAAACTGTAACGACAGAAAAGCACATGATACGATGAGAGCCACAGAGCTACATGTAACTATGATGATGGCTGCAAACCCCGACATGAAGTACCAAGATAAACTTTTTGCCTTCAAAGAAGTATCCCTCACGATTCCGTATCTTTATACTGATAAAGACACTTTTGCTGCAACAGACCTTAGGCAGATAAATGAAGCTGTCCAATCACGTGCTCCCTTAGTGCCTGATCCACACACACTGCTGAATTCTCTGAAAGCCCAAAACACACATTTTACTGTTACTTCAGGAAACTGCTTAGCGGATAAAATGGCAAAGAGAGCGGCCTCGGGATGTTTTGGCAATTCTGACACGTACTCAGCAGAGGCAATACACCCTCTTATCAACCTCGATGTCCTCCGTGATATGCAGACCTCTGCTCCTGATAATGAAAAACAGTATTGGGTCAAACAAGGCGCCGAAACAGACAAAACAGGACTGTATACACAGGCTAACAAACCTATTCTCCCTAAAAACTTGTACAAAGCTGCCGCCATTTTGAGTCATGGGCCTTGCCATGTCTCAACAGGAGGGATGACAGACCTAGTAAACAGAAGCTTTGTAACCTATGGATTTAATTCAAAGAAATGCATGGAGGAAACAAAGAGACCATGGCCTGACTGCTTAGATCTAGTGAAATTGTACATGAGAATCACTCCAACCGATAAAGGGTTAACCCCATTTGAGATAGTTCATGGTAGGGCATTTAGACTCCCTGCTTTCTCAAAAGACCTTGAGGTATCTGAAGAAGAGACAACATTGGCGGAGCACATGAGAAAACTGTTGGACCAAAAAGATGTTTTCAAAACAAATTTACTGCCCTCTGATTCTCTTCCCCCTCCACAGGACAGCCAGAAAGTGAGGCCAGGGGACTACATATTCGTCAAAATCATCAAAAGAAAAATGTTGGTCCAGCCCACGGTGGGAGGGTCCGTACCAGGTCCTGCTAACAACACCAACAGCAATAAAGATTGCAGAAAGGACAACTTGGATCTACCTCAGCCACTGCAAACTGCAGCCTACCTCTGTCTCAACTGGATAGTGGGGAAGTCTGGGCTACAAAGGGGGCTCTGCTACATAGCGGCAGGGCCATCTCAAACCCCAGTGAAGAAAACAACTGATCCCTGTCCTATTAGGATGACAGAGCGAGGTGATGCAATGCTTCAACCAGTGGAGGAAAAGGAGGAGGAAGGAATTCCTCTAGACGAGTGGTTCATCCACACCAATCTGCAACGACGACCACCACCACCGCCGCCCTCTAGATGGAGCTGCCCTCAATGGTGCATGGACCTCTGGGTGTTCCCTGTGGTACTGCTCCTCATGATCACTGGAGGGGTAATCTGGTTCCGACTTCGCTGCCCCTGCAAACACAACCAGACACTACGAAGAGGAAAACGGACGACTAAGGACCACCTGCCACACGCTGATTATCCACATGGGTTCGCTACAAACGAGTGGTGGCAGGTCATGAATACTACGGCCCATCTGAACAACCAGACCAACTGCTATGTGTGTAATCACATGCCGGTGTCCACCAACTCTCCTGGCCTTTGGCCCTATCCTGCGGACGGAGACCGCACTGCATGCCTGGTGGGGCTGGCCACACACCACTGGAGCAAAGCCCGGGTGCTGACCCACTCCCGGACTGGATGACTGGATTCTTTAACGGCACCTGGTGGCAGGTTCTCCTAAAGGCATTTGTACCCATGTTCGTAGTCATGCTGTTGTTCCTCTGTTTTATCTCTTGTGTGATACCCTGTATATGATCGATGTTTGAGAAAATGGTTCAACAAAGTTTTGTGCAAATGCAATTACTGTCACATTACTATGAGCCCACAATGATGACCTTACTGAAACTGTGAATAACAGAAGGTAAATGTCTGAAAAGAAAGAAAAAAAAAAAGCAATAAAACTGATAAACAGGAGGGAAATGTTGGAAAAATTATGCTTATATTATCAGTTTCTTGCATTGCATTGATATAACGTGCTTGTCTTCCTTTATATGAAAAGCTCCTGGAAAAGTACTGTGAAGAAATACACTCACCCTTCGGCGGGACCACAAGGCCTCGAATGGCATCTTGTGTGAATAACATTTGGTGGACATCATAAGAATGTTTGTGTGAAGGATAGATGCTGAAGGCCGTAGGTCCGAAAGTGTGTACGTGTACTTCTCCATCATGCATAACAACTGTATGACTCATATGTACTGTCAAAGAGCCAATCATATACACTTACGCCCTATTGTAGGTGAATAAAAGATGCTTGGGGAGAGCAGCTCATTGGAACTCGGAAGCCCAGACTTTGTGTGCTGACTTCTGCTCTTCCCCTTTGCAAAGAAAAACAATCTCCGTGTCCGTGTCTCATTTCTTAACAGATTTAAACCTAACACATGTAGTCATCTAACTTTTTAAACTACAAGGAGAAGACCAACTCAACTCCTGTGAGTTCTTAGGAAGGGGGCATGAATTGTCTGTTTGAGTTCAGTGGAGCCAACAGTGGTTTGCAGTTCTCTCAGGATGTAAGGATTTGACTGTATATATTAATTGAGCAAGGTCAATGTAGCTACCGGCAAAAATGTGTTAACTGACTTGTAACAGAGTGACAAGGGGGATGGGCTGGCAGATGCATCTGGGCATGTCTGTCATTGGTCATGTGAAAAATGTGTTAAAAAGTGAAAAAAGTTAAAGGAAAAGGATTTGTGAGTCTATATACTATTTGTGCAGAAATGGAATGAGTTGTGGTCTTTGTTCTTGAAAAGAGTTACAGTCTTAAACTTTGGATTAGAGATTTTCAAGGGGCTAAACAGTGCCCAGAAAGCAAGACAAAACCCAGACCTGATTCAGAGGTGATTCAGATTATAATCAGTCTAATTGGGTGGTCCAGTTCTAATGTTAGTGGTAAGTTATTAATAATCATGCTTCAGGTGTCTTTTTTACAAACATTTAATTTTGGCATCAATTGGCAAAAACCTGACTGGGGAGCATTTCCTAAAGCGTTGATGCAGACCGATCAAATTCCAGGTAATCAGTTACAGATGTTTTGTCACATCTCTCCACATCTCATACAGACTCACAAGGTACCCTGTTGTTTCTGTCTCCAATGGAAACTTACCTAACAATATTAAAGATTTAGAGCAAGCTCACATAATATTGCATAACAAACACCAAAATCAATGTAAAGGTTGCTATAGAATAGTGACACTGCGTTTAGATTGGTTCCCTATAAGCCCTGCTTTCACCATGCAATTTTGTCAGATGGCATAAAATGTCCCATGAAAATGAAGGCTGACTGCTGATCAGGTCAGGCTGGCAGCCTGACACCATTTATATATGCTTTCACATCTCTATTTTAGATAAAATGAATGAATGAGTGTCCACATTAACTGACATATTTAAGTTATGTTCTTACCATACCATACTTATGTACCATTTGTAAATACATTACATATGTTATATATCATCACATATGATCTTTTCCTAAACCCAACCAAGTAGTTTTGGTGCTTAAACCCAACCTAACCTAAAGAGTGTAATTACACAGAGGCTTGTGTTACTAGGCAGGATAAAATGTGATTCCATTATCATTGATTAGGTGTTAAAGTGTGTGTGCCAAATGTACATGAGTGTGACATAGACTGTAAAAGGATTAGAAATATGGGAACCAAGAAGTGCACATGTGTGTGTGTGCATGTGTGTGTGTGTGTGTTTGTGTGTGGTAACACAACATTAGTCAGAGTGCTTGTCATATTACTGTACTCATATTGGTGCTATAAAATGTTGCTCAACATAACTTGTCAATGCTCATTGGCCTCTTCTCCACGAGCGAGATTTTCAGCTGGATCTAAATTAAAGACTTATAAAGACTGGCAGCAGGGGAAATAGCCAGCCTGGCTGTGTCCTGTTGAAGTTAAACAATACTATAACAACATTGATAAGGTTAATTCCCCCATTTGAAATACATGAGGAGGTGGACTGGGGGTGTGTGTATGTGCCCAAGGATGCCTGATTATTATTGATCTTGATAAACTAAAGCTTTGTTCGTTATTCTAGTCTAGTGTTATATCAGTGACTGACGCCATTATAATCCAAAGCTTCAAAAGGAAGAGGAAATAAAAGCAAATACAAACAGGTATTATCATGGTTCTGTCTTCTCATATAGCACTGCTTGATTAATTTATAAGACAATTATTATGACATTCCTAATCAAGAGTTTTTATCAATAGCATGAGATAAAGTGATAGATAATCAAAAATCACTTGTCCAATTGTTTCCCGAAAAAAGGATAAGGTTGGGGTTAGGGTTACACATTTGGTTCTCTAATAATAAGATAAGTATTATCTGGAGAGAACTGAAAGAGAGGAGAAATGGTCATAAGCCCAGTGGCTGGAAAAGGGGCAACTGGGGATCGTGGGCAAAAAGCACAGGGTCTGGGAGCCAGGTTTAGCAGGAGGGAGGGCTGAGCATGTGAAAGAGTCTAGAGATGGCACGGTGAATGTTATGGTGCCTGTATTGCATCTAGTTTGGCGTTGGATCGGTGGTGGTCTGGAGGCGTAGCCTTGGAGGGTCACATGGACCTCCATGTCATAGCTAACGTTACCTGACTTGCTGTTAGGAACCAAGATTAAATCCCGAGAGCAACTATCAGACCTTACACTGGAGCAGTGTGCCCTGGGTTACTCCCAGACAATGCTGAACCTGATGTGGCCGGAGTGTGTAGGCATTTTTGGTGTGATTTATAAAATGGTTTATAACACATATACTGTATTGTACTTGTAAGCAGATATAAGGTTTTTATTGAAATAGCTGTCAACAACACCTCTAGGAGGTAAATATTGCTTAGAGCCTTTGCTCTGCTTCGATCACCTCAGTGACCTCTGAGGCTGTCAGGTTGCTCATGTCAAAGTCATTTAATGCAGCTACTGCATTTTCCAGGAGGACCAAGATGGATGCAACCACCCAGGAGATGTCAATCTCCAGACAAAGATGTCTGTGAGAACTTTTATCAGTATGCATAAGTCTTTTAATTCTGAAAGGATAAGAAACCTACTACCAGACATTGCAAATATATAACAACATGAAAGAAGGAAGTGCTTTAAAACAAAAACAAGGAAAAATGTTCAGCTGGCAACAGGATATGGACAAGACTGTCTGGTCAGAAAGCAGCAACTTTGTTGTTATTAAATGTCTGTCTTTTATTGTAGTTTCTGTTAAATTGTGATTATTTTAGTTTAAAGGACCAATTTGTTAGAATTACCAACTCAAATAAAAGTATAGTAAGTATTTGATGAGTCGGGAATGAGACTCAAAAATTAAGTTTCTTACAAATTGGATCTTCAACAGTACCACGAACAAATTCTGAAAGATTAAAAAAAAACGGGACAAACTCTCCGTGCCCTGAACTGACGTCTCCCATTGTCTCAATGTGATTCATTGAGGAAATCAGGTATGCAATTAAGTTAATATTCCAGAGACCAAAAAAGTTTCTTCAACACTTTCAACTTTGGTTGTAATATCTGTGTTAGCTGAAATGATACATTTATGAATTACATCAGAAAAAACAGACATCTGTACATATGCATTTCCATGACGACTGGCAATACATCTGCTAAGGAAACTCATGTGACGTGTTATGTGTTATGACAGCTTTTTGAAGGCCCTAAGACTGATGAGATGTTTTCTCAATTTCTCAATGTCTGAAGACTCAACTTAAAACCTTATCATTTTGTTAGCCTTACGACTGCCCGGAGTGAGGCACTCGAGAAAAGGTCTGCTATTTACTCTCCTTTTAGCCTGTTTTGGTCTTAAAAGCCCAGTCGGTATTTTAATGTTTTAACAAAAAATTCAAACATAACTAAAAGAATGAGGAGTTTGAATCTTAGATAGATGATCTGCATTTTGTGAATTTAATTTGTTGTCAATGTAAATACATGTGTGTACAATGAAGCTTTGTAAAATAAATCTTTGTACAGTAAATGATGGCAGGATTCAACATTTGTTCTGATTTTTATTAAGGGGCGCTGCGTTGGTCATCAGGACTGTAGGACATGTCCATATTTGACACACTTTCTCCACCACACACACACACACACACACACATACACACACACACACACACACACACTACAGCTACAGCAGTTTAAGCTGAAGCTACATTGCCCCCTGCTGACTGATAGAAGATGATTTCCTCCCAACGTTGGACGTATTTAGGTCCCTCACAAAAATAAAATGAAGTAAAACTAAAGCAAACTAAGTCTTCCCCTCGAGTAAATTTTAACAAGCATTTGAATTAAAATGTATACAATATCCCTCATTATGAAGAATTGTTATTTTCAGAGTGTTAAATTATGTGTTAACCCTGAAGCAGGAAAAAGCTGCTGCTGAATGCTACTGTTGGGTATTTCTAGATCAATCTGTTAAATGTCTTTACCTGCTACATTTTTGTCTTTGAAGTTAAGGTATAGCTTTAAGAACAATCATAAGCACAATATTCTCCTCCACAATATAAAAAGTAGCACAAATTAATTTGTTTTTTGGTCCCCTTTTTTTTAAATAACTGCTTCATTAAATGTCAACATCTTCATCAAAGGGGTTCGTTTACAGTTTCTTAAAGATGGAATAATTTCATAGCTGTTTACTGGAGTCAGAGAAGCAGCAAGTCCTAGCTGGTCCAGTCTGATGTGTCTTGACATCCTCTTCAATGGGACAAATCCCATAACAAGCACACACTGTTGCACAGTGTATGTTATAACTACATTTGAGTCAAAAACTCCTCTGTGTTGTCAAAAATAAGCAGAAGTGTCACATGGGACCACTGACCCCGATGGCTGCCAAATACGAGCCTCCCTTCAGATTGCTCACTTTTCCTTTCAGTTGTTTGAGTAAATCCCCTATTTATACTATTTAGTATTTTCAACCGAAGCCCATGCGTTTCGACCACTGAATTTAACAACAAGACAGTTGAAAGGTAGCATCACATTCCAAAACTAGAATGGCAAAGCAAGCTGCTAGTAATGCTCGCATTGCAGTGTGATAAAGAAGTTAAAAAGAGAGTCAACAATATGAGGAGCATCAGAGAGCGGTGCAGGATATTGCAGACAGAGACAGATGTCTTAATCTTCATCTTGTTTGTGTGAAAGAGCGCTCCAAAAATGGTAAGCCAAGGAAACTTGTCAAAACCATCATATCCATAGCACTGGGCATAGACCTGTTTGAAACTGAGTTGCAGCGGGCACACCGTTCCCTGGCTCTGCCATCCAATGAGGGTCAGCGGATGGCAAGTGTAAGCCCATTAATACAATACCCCCATGTAGGGCGAAGACTTTATTTATAGTCAGGTAAAGGGATGTGAATCACTAAAAGTATAAAGATAATTACATGAACTGTGAATGGTTTGTCAAACCCTGTCAAAAGAAACAAGTGTTTGTTACCTTAAGTCTCAAAATGCAGATGTTGCATTTCTTCAGGAAGTACATTTGATAGATAAGGCGGCTGTTAAACTTAAAAGAAATTGGGTAGGTCAGGTGTTTTACAGCTGTTTTTCTATTCAGAAACATGGAGTTGCGATTTTAATCCGTAACAAGCTAAACTTTGTATTGTTAAACCAGCATGAGGATGAATAATTGATATGCCCCACATTTAAAAGGCCCTAATTTCTTTTATAATATCAATAAACATTTAGGTGAGATTGGCGATGGGCAGCAAGTACTGTGGGGAGATTCATAGATCAGGTTCAAGATTGCATATTTGGCAGATCTACCTATAGCAACTGATCTTGCATGACAACCTCTGCCATCAATGTATAAATGTGTGTGAGAATGAGTGAATATAACAAGTGTCGAAAGCAATTAGAGTGGTCAGAAGACTGGAAAAGCGCTATACAAATTCAATTTAATTTCACTTTTATCTCCAAAGGAACGACAGGCAACACAACAATTAGCAGAGGATGTTGGCCTAGTGGATTTACGGAGGCTGATTAACCCAAAAGAAAGGGAATTTATTTTTTTCTCTCAAAAACATTAATCTCATTCAAAGATTTGATTATATAACTGTAAAATTGCAGTTGCCCTTTCTGATCATGCAACAGCGATGCTTGATCTAGTAGTCGGGAAGGAGTCTGTCGGGAGTAGCAGATGGAGGAGTAATCCTTATTCCAAGATCCAGTGTTTAAAGTAATGTTAATGTTAAACAATGAAAATAATATATTATTATTATTATTATTATTATTATTATTATTAAGCTTTTCTTAGGGGTAAGACCATTGCATATTTAAGCAAAAACAAAAAAAGCAAACAAAAAGAGATAGATTGATCCTGTTAAAATCCCACCTCAAAAGGAAAGAAAAAGGAGCTGTCATTTAACTATAGTAACATATTGCTAAAAGGAAATTTGTAAATTAAAATTAGATATTCATGACATTCATAATAAAAAGGCAGAATATGCCCTCTTTAGGGCAAAGGCAAATTTCTTGGAGAATAAAAACAGTAAATTATTGGCCAGGCTACTTAAACAACAGGATGTGGACTATATTATTCCAGGCATGCTAAAATTAACAAGGAGAGGTACTCATTAAAGCATTTGATTTTCCAAAGGTTTTACTCCAATCCCTACTATTTGGTTAATGGGATAAATACAAGCAAAACAGAGGCATTCTTTACTACGATTGAACTCCTGCAGCTTTCACTTGACCAGGCACAGGCGATTGATGCACCAATCATCGAAACAGAGGTTAGGGCTTCCAGTCAGTCTATGAAAACAGGTACATCTCCTGGACTGGACGGCTTCTCTATAGAATATATCAGAAATAACATGAGCTAGGACCTGTTTTGACCAAGGTCTACAGTGAAAAAGTATTTTGTAATACCTCCCTGACATTTTAATTGATGCTCTCATTTCACTGATCCATCTTATTGTCCAAGATGGCGCTGAAAGATCGGCTACCAGTTACAGCAGCCCCATCTTTTACTTTGTCTTTCCAGTGTTTTTAGTGTGTTTAGATCATTTCTTTATTGTTTTTGTTTCTGTTGCAGAGACCTACCTGCAAATGAGTAGCCATGGATGGTCAGTTTGAACGTTAGCAGCCTGCCTATGTTACGTTTAACAGGAAAAACATGATGAGGACCCGAATGCAGACAGACATGGGAGGCAGGATTGGGGAGAACAAAAAGCGAGCTTTAATTTAGCAAAGCTGAAGGTACAAAAACCCAAGTAATCCAAAGAAAAAGCAGTACCAACAAAAGAGTTTAAAGTACAAACACACAGGAGGAACTGAGAAGCCGGAAGTGACACACCAGAGACATCAAGCTACTAGCTGTTAGCATTCAGCCATACTACTTTCCGAGGGAGTTTTCACATGTGATCATGACAACTGTTGATATCCCTCCCTCGTCCGATGCTGCTCCAGCCTGTGAGCTCCTCCACACTGTTGTTTCTCCACTACAAACTCAGCACCCCCAGTCCCAGTGAAAGGCTGAGGGACTGCTTTCACACCACAGACTGGGAAGCACTTTGCAGCCTACATGGGGAGGACATCAACAGCTTGATGGACTGCATCACAGACTAAATACATTTCTGTGTGAAGAACACTGTGCTTTCTAGGAAGGTATGGTGTTGTCCCAACAACAAACCCTGGATGATCGGTGGGATCTAAACACTTCTGGATGAAAAGAAGAGTTTTTCAGATCAGGGGACAAAGAGGAACTGCAGAGAGTCCAGAAGGAGCTCAGGCAGGAAATAAGGAAGGGAAAAAAACAGTTACGAGAGGAAACTGGAGCAGCAGCTGGAGCAGAACAACACCAGGAGTGTCTGGAGAGGACTGAAGAAAATATTTGGTCCTGGAAAAGGTGGTAGAGGGAGAGCGGAGACCAGGACTGGGCAAATACTCATAGAGACTTTTATTTTGAGTCTTCCCCTTAAAGTCCACTTCCGTTCTGTCACCTTAACTTCTCACCTGATCAAGACCACAGAGAGGATTATTCTCAGGCAAATCTGTCCCCAGGTAAGCATTACCGTCCCGGAATTAGGGTGGATGACACATAAGAACATTGGATGCACTGTGAGGGTTATTTTTTTTTTTTTACCTCTCCAGTGCTTTTTATAAAATATAGCCAGCACTTCTGAGGGGGAAACTTGAAGGGGTGAGAGTTAACCAACACCTGGCTGCATGGACCACAGACTTTCTCACAACAGATCACAGTATGTGAGATTCAAGGACTGTGTCTCAGATGTGTTATTATGAAGCGCGACACCGTAAAATTGTCACCTTCAAAAGTTCTCCTTTTATACAGCAATTTTTGGATGTGTGTCTGAGGGGAAGGAACAGGAATATAGGGAGGTCATCAACGACTTCGTTAACTGGTGTGAATGCAACCAATTACATATAAACACCAGTAAAACAAAGGAGATGGTGATTAACTTCCAGAGATAGACGCCACAGATCACACCAAGGAACATCCAGGATTTGGACAGATGGTGGCATCTTTTAGCAGCAGACTCCTACACCCTACACCTACACTTTCAGCAGCAGACTCTGACAGCCATCAGACTGTCCAACTCAAGCACTACCTGAACAATCACTTTCTACTCACTTGTTTGTATTTTGTAAATATATTGTTGTTGTTTTTTAAATATCTTATTTTTTATTTACCTTTATGCATGTTTGTCTTGGTCTTTTTCCTGTACTTGTTGCAATCTTGAGCTGCTGTAAAAGTGAATTTATGAGTTGTTGGATAAATAAATCTAAATCTAAATCTAAATCTTAAGAAAGGCAAGGATCCATTAGATCCTGGAAGCTTCAAACCGATTAGCTTAGTGAATGTGGACTGTAAATTGCTTACAAAGTCTTATCTATGAGGCTAGAGAAAATCGTATTAATGTTAATCCATTCAGATCAAGTGGCCTTTGCTTAGGGGAGGTCCTCTTCTAATAATCTTAGACAGCTACTTCATTTGACATGGCTAAGTCATAATAACATAATAACATACCAGTTGCTGCCTTCTTGCTTGTGCTGAGAAGGCATTTGATAGAGTTGAATCAAGCTTTTCATTCGGTGTTTTGGAAAAGAGTGGGTTTAGGAGGGGGTCTCTTAAGGTAATCTATGCACAGCCTAGGGCAGCAGTTGTTACAAATGGTCAGATTTCCCCATTATTTGGGTTGTTTAGAGCCACAAAACAGGGATCCCCTTTCCCTTATTCTGCTTAAATTATTTATAGAACCATTAGCAACAACTACAATAACGGACGCAAGGGAATACAGGCCAGTGGAAGATAACATATACTTTTTCTATATGAAGATGATATTCTCTGCCTATTTAGTGATCTGATCCAGCATCCTCTACCCGAGCTCTCCTTGATACAACTGGAAAAAAAAATTCTCAGATTTCTGGCCATAAAATCAACTGGAATAAATCAGAGGTAATGCCAGTATCTAATGTATGTCATCCAGTTATGGTTGGGGATGGCCAGTTTTTAGTGGATTCAATCTGGAATGTAGTATTTAGGGGTCAAGTTCTGATATAGCAGCATAAAGCATATAATACATATTCAAATTCAGGTGGAGAAATGGTACACAGACACAAACAGTCAGCACATTAAGTACACAGACGCAACACAAGTCAGATAGAATACGATAATCTAAATTCAACTAAGTAAGACATTTATAGTATTTACTTGAGATGCAAAGTAGCATTGAGGTAGGCATGAAGAGGCAGCAGAAACTTAGTGGGAGGGGGAACTGGGAAAAGTTGAAGTTGAACAGCCTTGGGAACAAAGGTTACTCTCCTCCTCTGTGTCCTGCAGCCCGGGCAGTGGAGCTGGCGTCCTGAGGTGAGCCACATAAACACTGAGAACAGAGTGTGGGAGGGGTCCTGAAGGATCCTGCACATTGTCCTCAGTGTTGCTGCTCACAAACAGAGTGTGTTCTAAAGTCACTGGATTGCCAGTCAGAGAACTTTCCACTAACTGTGCTCTGCAGGCGTGTCTGGTTTTGCAGACTTATGGAGTGGAACCAGCAGGTGATGGAGAATGTGATGACACTCTATGAAGGAGGAATACAATTTCTGAAGAATGTTCTTATTTACCCCAAAAGTGTTGAGCTTCCAGGAGATACTGCTGCTGGCATCTTCTGAGGATCTCCTCAGTGTTGGAGGCAAATTAAAACGTATTGTCAAAAATTGTGCCCAGGTATTAGTACTCTTCCACAAACTCTACAATCCTCCCTTGGATTGTGCTGAATGCGGCTGCAGCAAGCTTCCTCTGCTTGCTGGAAAAGGCCACCACCATCTCTTTGGTCTTCTCCGAGTTTAATTCTAGGGCCAATTTATCACGCTACCCTACAAACTCATGCAGCAGGGACAGGACTGTGTCATCTGCGTTCTTTACCAGATGACAGTCTGGATGGGTGGATCTGCAATCATCAGTGTAGAGGATGAAGAGCAGAGGTGAAAGGACGCAGCCCTGGGGGAGCCTGTAGAGGTGACCAAGACGCTGAAAAGGTGTTATTTACCAGCATCCTCTGTGACCTGTTGGTCAAGAAAGGCTGTAATTCACAGGATCAGCTCATCCATGTGGAAGCAGGTGCAGAGTGTCTCTGCTAGGATGTGTGGCTTTAGGATGTTGAATGCAGCGGAGAAGTCTACAAACAGGAGTCTGGCTGTGGTGTTGGGGTGTTCCAGGTGTTTGTGTACCGTGTCCATGATGAGTGTTTTGGCATCATCAGCCCCTCTGCTTACAAGGTACACGAACTGGAGAGGGTCCATCAGTGGTTCAGTTACTGCTATGATTAGCTTTTTTATGAACTTCTCCACAGCTTTCATCATTAGAGAGCTGAGAGCCACAGGCCTGAGGTCATTCATAGCTTTAACTGAGCTCTTCTTGGTGATGGGGACCACTGTGGAGTGCTTCTACAGCTGGGGGACTGTGCCAGTGTCCATGGATCATTGAAACAGGAGCTGAAACACTTCCCCCAACTGTTCTGCACAGCACCACAGGACACGGCCACTGATGTTGTCTGGGCCAGGTGTTGTGTTCTCTTTCCTCCTCCTGAGGGCTCTCACCACTTCCTCCTTGTTGAAGGAGAGTTCAGCTGCTGCAGGCTTGAGGGAGGAGATGATTGTTTTTAGCAGAGTGGTGTTGTCTGTCTCGAATCCTGAAAAGAAGGAGTTGAGGTTGCCTCTCTGTTTACCTCCTTTATTCAGACTTGGTGCCAGATTTGGTGCCAGTGAATTATTATCTTTTTATTGAGAATTTCTTTTAGTTCAGGGTTTATTGTTTGGGAAGATCATTAACTTTAGTAGGAAGGATTTTATCCACACAAAAGGAGATGTGTGAAGGCACCATGTCCACATTTTCACTGATGTTGCTGGAGGGGACAAGAAGGTTATCCCAGTCTGTGGCTTCGAAGTGTCCCTGCAGAGTTGCAACCCTGTCGTTGGTCTATTGCTTCATGTTTTTGGTCACTTTCTCTGTCCTCCTTATGACCGCAGTGTAGGATGGTGCCAGCAGAATGGTGTTGTGCTCAGCAAGGCCAAGGGAGGGAAGAGCAACTGGAACGTATCCATAGCATGTATCCAGAGTCTTCCCCAAGCGGGTGGTGCAGGTGACATAATGATTAAATCCTTTCAGTGACTAATCAGCTGAGCAGTTGTGAAGTCTCCCAGGATGAATTTGGGACAGTATATATTCATATGGATGCTGTTATAATGTGTTGTGATCAAGATCCTGACCCACCAAACATCCTGGAAAGTGTCAAAGTCAAGTTTTTCACTCTGGATTACAAAATTAAATAATCACCAGTAAACAGGACGCTGTCTGACTCTGTCACTCGCGGGGACAGAAGCCGGGGGAAAGTTCACTGAAGTCTTGGTCTGGAGGGCTGACAGTTGCAATGTTTGTGTTTTAACACAAACTCACTTGGTGAGTTAAAGATTTTTGCCGGTGACAGACGCAGACGCAGAAATGTGACAAAGAGTCGGTAGTGCAAATAGGAGGACAGACAGGAGGATGGACACCTCTCCACATATATCTGCTGTATTTTTCTCCTCATTTAAGTTGCCAAAGACAGTTACAGTAACTACGTTACTGTTGTTTGGTCATGTAACATTGCTTTGTGGGACATGTCAGAAAAGTTGAGATCCATTTACTCCTGCCAAACACAAATACCAGTATGCACACACACACACACAGACATCCCAGACAAACACACACACACACACATCCCAGACAAACACACACACACACACACAGACATCACAGACAAACACACACAAACACCCAGACACACTGTCAGAAAAGTTGAGATTCATACACTCCTGCCAAACACAAATACGAGAAATGGACATTATACATAGTCCTGAAATGATTCTGAAATATATCAAAGCTCTGCCTACTGCATTGTGATTGTCATGATTACAATAGAAATATGTATTAACTTTGCCATAATTACAGTAAAAGAATGTGTGATGTTTAGCCGTGATTGAAATGGATGTATTAAAGTTCAGGAGCTTGATCGAGAAAATGTTAAATCAACAGAGGCTGTGCTGAGGCCAAGAGGAAGTGACACAACACTGTTACAATTTGGACATTGGAGTACTTTTGTCCACTTTTTGTTGGCAGGAAGTTTCGACTTTGAAGAAATTTATGAGACCCTGGATGGGGTTGTGATTTTCCTCAAGATCTTGAGCTTTCAGCAGGAAGGGAACGGCAAGCCATAGAAAGACCCTCTTCATTTCACCCACATTCAAGTCATTTAACCGGCCTCAGCTCTTTTAGATTGATTCATTACTTACCTTGTTTTGATTTTAGAAATAATTTGTGATAAAATTGATAGTAATTGAAATAAGTGTTGAGCTGTGTGCTTTGCCCTTGCTAAAGTCTATGCAATAAAGGGTGGTAAGTGTGCATAATATCTTAAAGGTTCTTAAAGGTTACCCTAGCCTGTCAAATTGAAACAGTACCTTCGGGTTTACCAAAAGCCCCTAAAATCCAACGTAGCACCATACCAAGTGCACAGATCATTTAGATGAGATTTGCCATTAACGGGCGTGGCTGGTGGCCGTATCTGACGCAAGGGCTATTCATGTCAGGTGCCAAACCAGAGGAAGCAGGGTAGACGTTCGGACTCAGGCAGTTAGAAGCTAGGCGAGTCTCCTCACTACCACCTTAAGAAATCCCTTTTTAAATTCCCACTTTTAAAGCAACCTCTTGTAGGTTTAGTGATATAACCCTTTATAACATCTGTAATGACTAATGTAATTAGTTCATGAGTGAAATGTTACTGATGTGGAAATCGATGGTAGGGTGAAGGCAATTAAATATTAAGAGAATGATTTAATGCTAATGGAGACCTAACAAAATTTCTCCCAAAATCAAAGATATTAATTCAGAGCCAAAGGACACCAACTCATATTTCATACGTATGAATCCAGTGGAATGGAGGAATAGATACTTGTCTGAGCGTCGTTCGGTGAGCAGCAAGCTGCACCTCCGTGGCCTAAGCTGTCCTAGCGGCCCTCAGGACTACAGACCGGTGACCCTGATATATATGTATAGCTATATATATATATATATATATATATATATATATATATATATATATATATATATATATATATGCATAGCTATATATATTTTTTTTTTTATTTTGATTTATGTTTATATTTACATTTATATTTATATATATATTTTGCTCTTAATAGATGTTGCTTGTATAATATATGTTATTTGTATATCTGGAGCTTGTAACAAAAATAATTTCCCCCTGGGATTATTAAAGTATTTCTGATTCTGATTCTGATTCTGATTAAATGCAGGATGGCAGTCTCGATCCAATACACAGCTGGTGGAACAGCTTGGGTTCGTTGGGGCAGAGCCTGCTTGACTGGGCAAAATAGTCTTTCTTTCGTTGGAAACCACTCACACAGTTCCTCAAACAGCTGATGCCGTAACATCTTTGTTAATGACGATGGTCTTGATTAAGATGATGAAAATGAAGAGGATCATGGTTGGTGGTTCTTAGGCTCTGACTGATAAACTAATTTGACTTATTTGTTAAAATGACTGAAGGATGCTACGTCAGCCGATCAAGTTATCCTTGGTTTACTACTTTAATACAAGAGATTTTCACTTCGCTTTAAGTCAGGTCATGATACTTAACTTGATAAAACAAATTACAACAGAACTTTGTTCTGGAAGAAACTTAACAGAGGTTGAAGTTGAAAAATATGAAAGTTACAGAGTAATGTCTTGAAGAGAGTGAAACTTTTTTTTGAAAAGTTTTAAAACCGAGCCTGTGTTTAGGCATTGAAAATAAGTAAAGAGCTTAAAGCTTAAAGTGAACAGTTTCAAGAAGTATATAAAAAGGTAGAATGAAGTGAAGAGCAGTGAAGATGAACAGTGAGGAGTGAGACGTAGAAGTGGCAAAAGTTACTTAAGAAAGAGATGTCCCTCTGTTGGCCATCAAACTCTCTCGTCACCCCTTGAACTAGTCTGAGCACACCGCCTGCTCACTGCCAAGCCACAACCGCAGTTGTGGCCGTGGCCGGTGATAATTCATCTCCACCAGTTCCGGACAAACGAGATGATTCGGAGGTCCTCGAGCAACTAGCCAAGTACCGTGACACTACGTCAACACTGCACAATCTGGGGCTCAGACTGTCTCTCCTATTTCCGGCCCGACTACAGATTATGCTGGCAAACGGTGCCAAAAAGAGGTTGGTGCGGCCAATTATCAGCAGAGACCGGACGTTGAAGCTGACTAATAAACTCTAGCTGGACCGACGGCAGGCTGCACTAACTGCGCTGTCTAGCCATTTCCAGGGCTGGACCTACGTCGCTTTGCCAGGGATTACGGATCCTGGGCCGCACACAACTGAGACAACGTCCAGCAGGTGAGCCCCGGAATAGCTCAGGGCTACCTGGCAGCAAATTGGTGGCCCAGTGGATGACTTTTCATAACCTTTGAGGGACAAAAACAATGAAGAAACAATGGTATGCAAAAATGTTTGTACCTTTTAGAATCTGTCACTTTTATGTAAACATTCATTTCCATTTCTTTTATGCAGTTAAGGATTTACTTTTTTGAATTATTAACCTGCCTAGACATGGTCTGAGTTTGGGACCATGAACAAAATTTAAATCAACCGGAGAAAGATAGAAACAAGTTGCTTAGTAAATTATATTTATTGAACAATTGCTCGCTTACACAGTGGTAGCGCATGAAGTCGTTGGTTCCGCAGTTGTTGGGGCCGCTGTAGTCGGCCCTGCAGTTGTTGGGGCTGCTGTCGTTGGAGCTACAGTCGTTGGGGCCACTGTAGTCGGCGCTGCTGTCGTTGGGGCTGCAGTTGTGGGGGCAGCTGTAGTCAGCGCTGCAGTTGTGGGGGCTGCTGTCGTTGGGGCTGCTGTAGTCGGGGCTGCAGTTGTGGGGGCTGCTGTCGTTGGGGCCGCTGTAGTCAACGCTGCAGTTGTTGGGGCCACTGTCGTCGACGCTGCAGTTGTTGGGGCCACTGTCGTTGGGGCTGCTGTCGTCGGCACTGCAGTTGTTGGGGCTGCTGTCGTAGGAACCGAAGTAGTTGGGGCCGCTGTAGTCGGGGCTGCAGTTGTGGGGGCTGCTGTCGTTGGGGCCGCTGTAGTCGACGCTGCAGTTGTTGGGGCCGCTGTCGTCGACGCTGCAGTTGTTGGGGCCGCTGTCGTTGGGGCCGCTGTCGTCGGGGCTGCAGTCATTGGGGCCGCTGTAGTTGGGGCTGCAGTTGTGGGGGCTGCTGTCGTTGGGGCCACTGTAGTCAACGTTGCAGTTGTTGGGGCCACTGTCGTCGGCGCTGCAGTTGTGGGGGCTGCTGTCGCTGGGGCCGCTGTAGTCGACGCCGCAGTTGTTGGGGCCGCAGTCGTCGGGGCTGCAGTTGTGGGGACCGCTGTCGTCGGGACCGAAGTAGTTGGGGCCGCTGTCGTTGGAGCTGCTGTCGTTGGGGCGGCTGTAGTCGGCACTGCAGTTGTTGGGGAAGCTGTCGTCGGAACTGAAGTAGTTGGGGCCGCTGTCGTTGGAGCTGCTGTCGTTGGGGCGGCTGTAGTCGGCACTGCAGTTGTTGGGGCCGCTGTCATCGGAAACGAAGTAGTTGGGGCCGCTGTTGTTGGAGCTGCTGTCGTTGGGGCGGCTGTAGTCGGCACTGCAGTTGTTGGGGAAGCTGTCGTCGGAACCGAAGTAGTTGGGGACGCAGTCGTTGGAGCTGCTGTCGTTGGGGCGGCTGTAGTCGGCACTGCAGTTGTTGGGGCCGCTGTCATTGGAAACAAAGTAGTTGGGGCCGCTGTCGTTGGAGCTGCAGTCGTTGGGGCTGCTGTAGTCGGCGCTGCAGTTGTGGGGGCTGCTGTCGTTGGGGCCACTGTAGTCGGCGCTGCAGTTGTGGGGGCTGCTGTCGTTGGGGCCGCTGTAGTCGGCGCTGCAGTTGTTGGGGCCGCTGTCGTCGGAACCGAAGTAGTTGGGGCCGCTGTAGTCAGGGCTGCAGTTATGGGGGGCGCTGTCGTTGGAGCTGCAGTCGTTGGGGCTGCTGTAGTCGGCGCTGCAGTTGTGGGGGCTGCTGTCGTCGACGCTGCAGTTGTTGGGGCTGCTGTCGTCGGGGCTGCAGTCGTTGGAGGAGCAGTCGTTGGGGCCGCTGTAGTCGGGGCTGCAGTTGTGGGGGCCGCTGTCGTAGGAGCTGCAGTCGTTGGGGCCGCTGTAGTCGGCTCTGCAGTTGTTGGGGCCGCTGTCGTCGGAACCGAAGTAGTTGGGGCCGCTGTAGTCGGGGCTGCAGATATGGGGGCCGCTGTCGTTGGAGCTGCAGTCGTTGGGGCTGCTGTAGTCGGCACTGCAGTTGTGGGGGCTGCTGTCGTTGGGGCCGCTGTAGTCGGCGATGCAGTTGTGGGGGCTGCAGTCGTTGGGCCCGCTGTAGTCGGCGCTGCAGTTGTGGGGGCCGCTGTCGTTGGAGCTGCAGTCGTTGGGCCCGCTGTAGTCGGTGCTGCAGTTGTGGGGGCTGCTGTGGTTGGGGCCGTTGTAGTCGGCACTGCAGTTGTGGGGGCTGCTGTCGTTGGGGCCGCTGTAGTCGGCGATGCAGTTGTGGGGGCTGCAGTCGTTGGGCCCGCTGTAGTCGGCGCTGCAGTTGTGGGGGGCGCTGTCGTTGGAGCTGCAGTCGTTGGGCCCGCTGTAGTCGGTGCTGCAGTTGTGGGGGCTGCTGTGGTTGGGGCCGTTGTAGTCGGCGCTGCAGTTGTGGGGGCTGCTGTCGTTGGGGCCGCTGTAGTCAACGCTGCAGTTGTTGGGGCCGCTGTCGTCGGCGCTGCAGTTGTGGGGGATTCTGTCGTTGGGGCCGGTGTAGTGGACGCTGCAGTTGTTGGGGCCGCAGTCGTCGGGACTGCAGTTGTGGGGACCGCTATCGTCTGAACCGAAGTCGTTGGGGTGGCTGTAGTCGGCACTGCAGTTGTTGGGGCCGCTGTCGTCGGCGCTGCAGTTGTCGGGGCTGCTGTCGTTGGGGCCGCTGTAGTCGACGCTGCAGTTGTTGGGGCCGCAGTCGTCGGGACTGCAGTTGTGGGGACCGCTGTCGTCGGGACCGAAGTCGTTGGGGTGGCTGTAGTCGGCACTGCAGTTGTGGGGGCTGCAGTCGTTGGTGCCGCTGTAGTCGGGGCTGCTAGTCGACTAGTTGTTGGGGCCGCTGTCGTTGGGGCCGCTGTCATTGGGGCTGCAGTCGTTGGAGGTGCAGTCGTTGGGGCCGCTGTAGTCGGGGCTGCAGATGTGGGGGCCGCTGTCGTTGGAGCTGCAGTCGTTGGGGCCGCTGTAGTCGGCGCTGCAGTTGTGGGGGCCGCTGTAGTTGACGCTGCAGTTGTGGGGGCCGCTGTAGTCGGCACTGCAGTTGTTGGGGCCGCTGTCATCGGAAACGAAGTAGTTGGGGCCGCTGTCGTTGGAGCTGCAGTCGTTGGGGCTGCTGTAGTCGGCGCTGCAGTTGTGGGGGCTGCTGTCGTTGGGGCCACTGTAGTCGGCGCTGCAGTTGTGGGGGCTGCTGTCGTTGGGGCCGCTGTAGTCGGGGCTGCAGTTATGGGGGCCGCTGTCGTTGGAGCTGCAGTCGTTGGGGCTGCTGGAGTCGGCGCTGCAGTTGTGGGGGCTGCTGTCGTCGACGCTGCAGTTGTTGGGGCCGCTGTCGTCGGGGCTGCAGTCGTTGGAGGAGCAGTCGTTGGGGCCGCTGTAGTCGGGGCTGCAGTTGTGGGGGCCGCTGTTGTAGGAGCTGCAGTCGTTGGGGCCGCTGTAGTCGGCGCTGCAGTTGTTGGGGCCGCTGTCGTCGGAACCGAAGTAGTTGGGGCCACTGTAGTCGGGGCTGCAGTTATGGGGGCTGCAGTTGTGGGGGCCGCTGTCGTTGGAGCTGCAGTCGTTGGGGCCGCTGTAGTTGGCGCTGCAGTTGTGGGGGCCGCTGTAGTCGACGCTGCAGTTGTGGGGGCCGCTGTCGTCGGGGCTGCAGTTGTGGGGACCGATGTCGTCGGAACTGAAGTCGTTGGGGCGGCTGTAGTTGGCGCTCCAGTTGTTGGGGCCGCTGTGGTTGGGGCCGCTGTAGTCGGCGCTGCAGTTGTGGGAACTACAGTCGTCGGGGCCACAGTCGTTTGGGCCGCAGTCGTTGGGGCCGCTGTGGTCGGCGCTGCAGTTGTGGGGGCTGCTGTCGTTGGGGCTGCTGCGTCGGCGCTGCAGTTGTGGGGGCTGCTGTCATCGACGCTGCAGTTGTTGGGACCTGCAGTCGTTGGGGCCGCTGTCGTTGGGGCCGCTGTAGCCGGCGATGCAGTTGTGGGAGCTACAGTCGTTGGGGCCACTGTCGTTGGAGCTGCAGTCGTTGGGGCCGCTGTAGTCGACGCTGCAGTTGTTGGGGCCGCTGTCGTCGACGTTGCAGTTGTTGGGGCCGCTGTGGTAGGGGCGGCTGTAGTCGGCACTGCAGTTGTGGCCATGTCTGTCACTGCCTTCAGTCTGCAGGCTTCAACTTAAGAGCAGGGGAAACTCAGGGTTAGTTGAAGCAAAACTGCCAGTGAGCAGGTTGGTTTCACGGATTATGTTGCCCGGGTAACTTAGTCAGAGATGAACTGGCTTTTGTGAAAAGAGTTTTCCCTCATCTAAGGGTTGACTAACTCAGGGTTTTCACTAAACCTGCTTCCTGAATCAGGCCCCAGGTGTGGCTAACGTGAGCCCCGCTAACAAAGAAGGACACGGACGGAGCTGTCTGAGCTACAGCTGGATTTTTCTGCTCCAGCTTCACTAAAACTTGACACAGACTGAACTGAATGCAATGATAGGCAAGTATGTTGTTGAGAACATGCTCCTGTTATCAACAGCTGACTCAGACTCCTTCAGAGCACTCACTGGCAAAATACCGGGGAGAACAGGTGCCGGTCCACCATGCAGGAAGACATTTTCTAAATACATGGATGCCGAGTAGCTAAAATGAATGCCGAGCTCAAAAGGGGGAATAATTAAAAGTAACGCAATAGTTACTTTTCCTGGTAACTAGTTACTTTTATAGTGGAGTAATTCCGTTACTAACTCAGTTACTTTTTGGAAGAAGTAACTAGTATCTATAAGTAATTACTTTTCTAAAGTAACGTGCCCAACACTGGCCGTAAACAATGACAAAGCATACACAAGCTCTTTACAACGTGTGCTCAATTAACACGTCTCTTTCCCTTTCTAATAAAAAGGCTGGACATATCTTAAACGTTTGCATACAGATCCCATTAAAAGACCGAATCCTTTTTATAGGCTTCAGGCAAACTATGTTTGTATCCTGCACTTTACGTGTCAGGACTCTTTACATCTATAAATAGATGGCTTTATTCCATATCTAAGCAAGTCCTATTGAAAAAAACAAATCAACAATGAACTGATCTCAACAGGCACAAACTGTCCACCACACTATAGCCTACACTTCCCACAACCCAACGTGTCCTCCAGGTGAAAACGCACCTGTGGAGCTTTCTGATCTAATGAGCCATATTTAATGGCGCAGCTGTGCGGTCGCCCCAGTTTACCAGCCGGCATCTTTTTTCTGGTCTGGCGGCAAAGAGAAGCTGAGCGGACCGGAGCACTACCATGGCTTTCGCACTGATGGCTTGGGTTTGGATTGGATTAATACTAGCCCAGCGCAACAAAGCGGGGAGCCACCGGTATGCACAAGGTCGTCTGGGTTCCCAGGAGGCGTTTGGTGCGGCTCCACAAGAATGGACTGACCGAAGTTCATATGTGCCGGTTTGGAATTTCCTCCAAGGTGCAAACCCGCTTTTGACCCTTAGGACCGGTTTTGATCATGTTAAAATTGAGTTGCCTTAAAGTTCACCTTAAGTGATTCATGATTTCATTGTTCTTAATTACATATAGGCGCTTACGGGCTGTTCATTTGTTCTAGAATATTTATCTCCAGCTTCTGGTTTATTTCATTATGGCAGTGTTTCCATTGTGAAGCAGTTGGAGAGGGAACATCCAGCCAAGTTCACCATCAAACCTTGGAAATCGTGATCTTGACATGTTTGACTATTTTTACATTTCAGTTAATCAATGATTTGAGAAAAATAAATATCAGATTGATCAGTCATGGAAATAATCATTAGTTGCCGATGTAAAGTTGCACATGCTAAAATAAACTTCAATTTTTCGTCCACATTTGACAACAAAACACGATTAAAAAAAAATGTGAAATTTTTTATGTTACTTGTGACCAGATTTACAGCAATATTTGTGAACTTTGTGATATTTTCTTCCCTTGTAAAAATATGTCGATGATTGGATGGATGGCTCTCAGGTTGAAACAAAGGAGAGAAGACACACAGAGCTCTGACAATATTTCGGTGTTTATTTAACTAAACAACCCAAAAGGAACATAACGTGGGTGTGTGTTGCATCAAATGTAGTGTGTGTGCATGTGTATATGTATATAAGGGAACAAACACCAAACTACAGCAGGTTGTAGGCCATAGCAGCAGTCAGCTGCTCAGCCACCAGAGAGAGAGCAGACTGACTGAGGCGGCCTTTTATCAGTGAAGCCACACTAAGGTGTGGTCTGCTTAGGATGGCCCACTGCTTCCTGGTTCTCCTGGAAGGCACTGAGAAGAGAAGCAGACAGATCAACAGGGACGTCACAGTAGATAGATAGAATCTATATATATTTAATCAAATTTAAATGCACAATAAATCAATAATTTCATCATTAAGCAGTTTGATGTGACAGTGAAGTCATGGACTCCTGCTCACTTGGAAAATCTTAGAACAAAAAGCCAACTACCATATGACAGCCTACGGAGAAGGTGATTTTGTTAAGTCTGGCTGAGTTGTTGATGTCCGAAATTAGTTCAGAGAATTTTAAATTGTGAAATAATGTGTATTGAGGAACTGAGATGAATATTGTGTCCAGGCACACAAAGCAGGATGACGTCATCCATTCAACAAACTAAGATATTACAAGATCAATAAATTGCACATCTCCAGAACCGAATGTGAAAAAGGCTCAACAGGTATTGGACAGATAGGAAAGCTTCAAGTCAACACTGTCAAAATATCTACTGATGAAATGAAACTACTAAATGTAACAATTACAACTTTTTTTATATCCAAACTCTGGAGTTAATTGCCAAAGCTATATTCAGCAGATCTGTGGCATTACGCAGGAGCAAACAACTTGTACATGTGACAGAACTACATTAACTAAAGGAACTAAAGGCTGCCGTAAAGTGTAAGTGTCTTCCTTTTGGGTAAAAAATGACATCCTATCATTAATTTGATCACTAACGATTCAGCAACAACTTTATGATGAATTCCTGTTTTCAAGTTTCCTTTGAGTCTCACTGTGTTCATGACAATTTCCAACCCAAAAAATAAAAATAAAAGCAATGGCTGAGGTTTAGAACACGCATACAAAGAATCACAAAAATGCTGAAATTTAGCTCGGACAGCCAAACCTCTGACTCGAACTGGGAAAAGTTCTGTATTCCGGTTGAGATGGCATGGAATTACTCATAAATAAATATTTTTTTGTTTGTATTTTCCCTTTTTGTCTCTGAGCAAAAATGATCTTTCATGCTGTCATCTTATATGGCCTGGCTTTTATAACCACTACTGGATTAATGAATGTTACTTTGGTAGGTGGATGATCTGAATCAAGAACTAGGGTTGCTTTACAAATTTTATTAAAACCACCTTCAAACTCTCGCAACAATTCTCTGCAGGTCTAAAGCCGACTCATTTCCCGTACAGCACCTCAGAATCTTGCTTGGTTTCCTCTGGCATCCCTGTTTAGTGTTTTTTTTTCTCATTTAGTTTCGGGGGCATCAGACATCAACCAGCCGCAGTATCGCTGCAGTAATGGAACACTTTCCCTGCGCTTTTCACTCATCCGATACTCAAATCTGCACCTGGAAGGTGCGTTTGATTTGTCCACCTACAGTATATTTTTTGGCCTCTAGAAAATAGAATGACAGCTGTTGTCAGGGAATTAATGTTTCTCCAAACCTTTTTTCCACAGATGGTGCTCAATTGTTGTTACTGCCTGACAAGTGTCACCGATCTGTTCATATACCTTATACTGGCTGCCGCACAGCAATACAGGTAAAATGTTTATTTCATTTTCCAGGCTAATGAGTACCAATTCTCAGGCTCCATCTTGCTCTTATGCTTGGCCTTATTGCTCTTTTTGTCAGCTTTCAGTTAATTAGTTCACTCAACCAAAATCTGCAAGAGGCAGCAGTATGCTCCAGGTGTTTTCCTTTTTGGGGAAAATGATGATATGGTAACAATGAAGCCTTAGAGTAGCAATCTCGAAGAGTTCCGTTCTGTGTCACGTCAGTCAGTTGGCAGCTTTGCCACGCCTCTATAACAACACCATATGTAAGCAAAAAGGGATGAGGCTTACCCAGACAGTACTTACTTATTAGACTCTTCTTGTTTACTGAATAACAATTGATTGCTATAAAAGTAATGTTATGACTGTAAGGTTGGGCGATGTCTGCCAAATTTTACATTGAAACATTGTTATGGACGATTACATGGTTGGTTTGAGGCAGCTATCTCCTCAGTGTTGTCGTAAGGCAGCTGTTGCGTAGTAGCTCACCAATGTAGCTGCTGCTGTTCCCCACCAATACTCTGACATGAATCTCCAACTGGTTCACCCTGCAGAGAAAACTATCCCGCGTAACCACCGACATACTTTCCTGTGGCAGGTTTAACAGCATCCTTGTCTCCACACCACATGCATAAAAAGACATTGGCCAACTAACCAAGGAAGCTAGGCTAAGAAAACGGTGTAAAAACAACACAACTGAAAGAAACAGCAGCCAGCAGGAAAAGAAACACTGAACAGAAATTTCATAAATTGTCTTGAGTTGGACTAACTGAGCTGGATTAAAAAGAACATAAACATAATTTTAGTGCACAACATTGCATTTCCTCTCCCCGCATCTCACAAACAGCAACTCTTGCCCTACAGCAACTCTGATGGAGACAAGCCACTTAATTGCGCTCACAATGTCACGATGGTCCGGGATTAGTAGTCCATTGCTGTCGGCAATCGGCCCAATCCTGATACATGCTTAGCCTAATGTTAGACAATAAATAACTTATTCTGGTCATTATGATGCGAACGGGCTGACCAACCACTGCTGGGTGAACATGTCTTTCTGTGCGCCACTTGTGATATTTTTCAGGAAAGCCAACACCCACTGTACATCTTTGGTATTACGGCAAGTGGGCCAATTGCTCAATCATCATTGTGTATCTCATTCGGGCGATGGATAGTGACTGAATAGATATTTATTTACCTGAAAATGTTCAATATTATCACGTTAAAGGATAAGGATGCAGATTTTCAGTATTTTTCTCACTGTCAGGAAATCTCATATGATCAAAATTCTGAGCTCTAGTTATTATTGCTTATGGGTCTGGAGCTTAAAATATTTAATTCTTCTATGCCATGGAGCTCCAATGATGTCGAAAAGCCTTCCTTCCTTCAGGTTCATGAACATGCACACTGTTCTATACTCAATTCTATGCATACTCTTTGGCTGTTGGAAATGTACACTAGAGTACTAATAGTGTATTTAACCCCTGCTGAAAGTGGTGTTTATACAGTAAATCTCTCTTGGAGAAAGTGCCCAGCTGTTTTTGCAAATCATCAGGACTTGAAAAGTTCTGAGAGTCTACTAGCACATTGTTGATTTTGGTCTTTTTACAGGATTTACCCCAGGCCGACCCTACTTTTAAATGAATGTATCCTACCATTGACGCAATGTTATCTATTCCTAGAGTGCAGATGGAAGTGGCTTCTGGCCGTTCAAACTGCATTACTTCGACCATCTACTGCAGGAAAACATGACAGGCATGGCTGTCTGCGAGAAAATGGCAATGTCACCACTAGCAGCGTCTCCATTGGTGACTTGTAGAACAGAGAGTGTCACTGTGAAGCTGCCTCGTGATGCAGAACTGAAGAAGGTGAAAAGACATGGTGAGGGGCATGCAAACAGCATAGTGAGGCTGATGGCTCCTATGCAAACATCAACCTGTGAAACCCTGGACAAAACCATCAGTATGATTAAACTGATTATTGATTAGAAGCTTTCTATTGCTCGAGCCACAATTGTTTCTAAGGGATCTTAATTTGCTTTTTTTTGGCAGAATGTGTCACTCACCAAGGATATTCGGTGAGAAAATGGAGGACCCCTACTACATTGTTTGTGGAGATGTCAAAGTTGCCAGACAGGGTGAGTGAGATGTAATAGAAGTGACAGTTAAAAAAATGAGTGTGAAAACTAACATCAAGAACGTTTACAGGATTCTGGCTTTGAAGTGGTGTACTTGTATTCTGGAGAACTTTGCATGGTGCTTGCATCCTGTGCCCCTGTGTTCCCTGAAAAAATTGGAAGGCATCATATTAGGAGATCTCTGGAGGAACCAGATGTATTTGACCTGTGGGGCTTTGATGATATTCCTGTTGAACCATTTGATCCTGAAGGGGAGCAGACGACAACGCAGGGGACAACAACGCAGACGGCAACAACTGGAAGCTCGGGTACAGACACCACTACAATCGAAGAAACTGTTGATGATGGAGATTTTTCTGAGTTGTGGGGATTTGAAGGAATTCCCGACAAACCATACATTGGAATAGATGTGACGGACACTCCAACGACTGCAGCCCCCACCACTGCAGCACCGACCACCACGGCCCCCACAACCGCAGTCCCAATCACAGTGGCCCCAACTACTGCGGCCCCTACAACTGCGGCCCCAACAACTTCAGCTCCAACAACTGCAGCCCCTACCACAGCGGCACCAACGACTGCAGCTCCAACGACAGCAGCCCCCACAACTGCAGCGCCGACTACAGCGGCCCCAACGACTCCGGCTCCAACGACTGCAGCGCCGACTACAGCGGCCCCAACAACTGCCGTGCCGACTACAGTGGCCCCAACGACTGCAGCTCCAACGACAGCAGCTCCAACGACAGCTGCCCCAACAACTGCAGCTCCAACAACAGCAGCCCCAACGACTGCAGCTCCAACGACTGCAGCTCCAACAACAGCTGCCCCAACAACTGCAGCTCCAACAACAGCAGCCCCAACGACTGCAGCGCCGACTACAGCGGCCCCAACGACTGCAGCTCCGACTACAGCGGCCCCAACGACTGCAGCTCCAACGACAGCTGCCCCAACGACTGCAGCTCCAACGACTTCACCGGCGACTACAGCGGCCCCAACGACTGCCGCGCCGACTACAGCGGCCCCAACGACTGCAGCTCCAACGACTGCAGCGGCGACTACAGCGGCCCCAACAACTGCCGTGCCGACTACAGTGGCCCCAACAACTGCAGCTCCAACGACTGCAGCTCCAACGACTGCAGCTCCAACGACAGCTGCCCCAACAACTGCAGCTCCAACAACAGTAGCCCCAACGACTGCAGCTCCAACGACTACAGCGGCCCCAACGACTGCAGCTCCAACGACTGCAGCGCCGACTACAGCGGCCCCAACGACTGCCGCGCCGACTACAGCGGCCCCAACGACTGCAGCGCCGACTACAGCGGCCCCAACAACTGCCGTGCCGACTACAGTGGCCCCAACAACTGCAGCTCCAACGACAGCTGCCCCAACAACAGCTGCCCCAACAACTGCAGCTCCAACAACAGCAGCCCCAACAACTGCCGTGCCGACTACAGTGGCCCCAACGACTGCAGCTCCAACGACAGCTGCCCCAACGACTGCAGCTCCAACGACTTCACCGGCGACTACAGTGGCCCCAATGACTGCAGCTCCAACGACTGCAGCGGCGACTACAGCGGCCCCAACAGCTGCCCTGCCGTCTACAGTGGCCCCAACGACTGCAGCTCCAACGACAGTTGCCCCAACAACTGCAGCTCCAACAACAGCAGCCCCAACGACTGCAGCTCCAACGACAGCTGCCACAACGACTGCAGCGCCGACTACAGCAGCCCCAACGACTGCAGCGCCGAATGCAGCGGCGACTACAGCGGCGCCGACTACAGCTGCCCCAACAACTGCAGCTCCAACAACAGCAGCCCCAACGACTGCAGCGCCGACTACAGCGGCCCCAACGACTGCAGCTCCAACGACAGCTGCCCCAACGACTGCAGCTCCAACGACAGCTGCCCCAACGACTGCAGCTCCAACGACAGCTGCCCCAACGACTGCAGCTCCAACGACTTCACCGGCGACTACAGTGGCCCCAACGACTGCAGCTCCAACGACTGCAGCGGCGACTACAGCGGCCCTAACGACTGCAGCTCCAACGACAGTTGCCCCAACAACTGCAGCTCCAACAACAGCAGCCCCAACGACTGCAGCTCCAACGACTGCAGCTCCAACGACAGCTGCCACAACGACTGCAGCGCCGACTACAGCGGCCCCAACGACTGCAGCGCCGACTACAGCGGCCCCAACGACTGCAGCGGCGACTACAGCGCGC